>NC_054541.1:18499917-18803042 GCF_017654505.1 Polyodon spathula | reverse complement strand
CATAGGCAAGAGCCTGAAAGAAAGAAAGACAGAGATAAGTAACTGTCAAATCACCAGAACGGTATTTGTTTTTCTATTCTTTGTACGAACCTTTATTTTGTTTTTGGTGACCGTAAATAATAATCCCTGGCAATACACAGCAATGTGTATTGCCCAGTGAAATCTTGGGGTTCAGTCCTGAAATAATAAACACAGTATAAACACACACGGAACACAAAACACGATCATAAGTCCAGAGTAAGTGTTAACGTGCAAGTGGTGAAATATAATTTATTAGTGAATAGTAGTGCAGTGCTGTCCGGGTTGGTTTTGGCTTTTAGCGACAGCTCCTGGAACATGTTAGCCATCTAACAATGACAAACAATTACAATTAGAACAACAAACGAACAAATACAAAACACTCATGATAACCCCACAATCCTTCAGCGGGTCTTTCACAACCATAACAAAGGAATAGTCTCTTTGCACATCCCCTTTTGTACATTCAGCCACGCCCCCTTGGTTAGCGAGTACAATCGCTTTTCCTCCAATCTGCGATTACAATGCCGTGATGACTTGGTGCATTGTGGCCCCGACCCCTTTCCAGGTGGCCGACTTGCCAAACCATCCAGTCCGACGCACACTGTTCCCTTTACACAGCGTCCTCACAGGTCGGGAGGAAGATTTATAACCAAGATTCATTCTTTCTCTGTTACATCCCCCCATCGAAATGTAAACACAACAGAGATGAAGTAAGCAAAATATGAACAAGAAAAAGATTTTAAAACAACAGTAAAACGGGACTTAAGCAACATTCCATACCAAATATTCACTGTGGAGGAAAACAAATAGAAGTCTAACAATTATTGACTTATTTTTGCTTTTTAACTCAACGTAATCAATATTCTGCAACTATGGGGCCAATTTACAAATTAACTGCATAAGTATCAAACACACCTTGCATGTATAAATGTACTGTACATATGTCATACTTTACAAATCTAATTTTAATGAAGCTCTGTATAATGGGTTAGTTATTGGAAGTACTGGATTGTAGATCTACATGTATACAATAAGGCCTGGCAGGGTGTCTGTATAAGTTGAATATACGGATGCCTCGTGACGTTGTGCGCCACGAGACAGACACTCTGAAGGACCTTGTTGCATTTATAGTCCAGGTCAAACAGTGGATTTGAAAAAGAAAGCATAAATAATGTTTAGGGCAAAAAAAAAATAAAGTGATTTTTCTTAAATATCCTTGTGCCAATAAAGTAGTCCAATTTATAACTTTGTACTGCACTCTAAGTTAAGCTGAGTAAATGGATTTAATTGAAACATACAAAAGTAAGTAAATCTTTATGTTTGATATTGTGTACATTGCCATTGAAAAGATACACCATGGGGCAAAGTTGAGAAGACACCAAGTTATGTATTTATTTTTCCTCTCAGTGCAAGACATTGTTTGAGCAGAACAGATGGGAGGAATAAAAAAAAATAAAAATACATTATTTCAAGTGACAAAGTTGGAATGAGTGTGTACAGATTCCCTAGTTTTGTTTTCATTTAGACAGCAGTTTATTCCAGCTTGGAGACTAATGTAGCTTGAAATTTGACATTTCTTACAGTTCTATAACAATCCCTTAGTATTTTATAAATATGTTCTTAAGATGTGCATTTTCCAAGGTTGAGACAATTTATTATTATTATTATTATTATTATTATTATTATTATTATTATTATTATTATTATTATTATTATTATTATTATTTTGGTACTTTTTTTTCCATTTTGCTATCTTTCAGTTAATTTAATTGTTCTATCCAAATCGGAATGACTGCTTACTGATTTTTTGCTGGTAATTGGTCACTCAGTTTTATAGTTACCGTACATCTGTAACTGTAAATAAGATGGCTACTGGTTCTTTAAATTCTGTGAGGCAGAGCAACAATTTCGAACATGCTCAAACTATCCGTATCCATCCAAAATACAGACAGCTGGAACCTTGCTTGACCAATCACATTGCTTGTTTCTATTCCCAGAACTGGATTATAAATCTATACATCCGTCGGTCTGTATGTCACACATTTTTTTACATGCATCTTGAGAATGCAATAAGTTATTTCACATACTAGAAATCAGTCATTTTAATATACACCACCCACTCAATATATCGCTGGTGTCGGGGTCCAATATAGATCTGCTATATATTGAGGGCTGCGATATAGCGACAGACCCATCGAAAAACAAATAGGCTAAAAAATACTGTACAACCACTCCCTCGTTTTATCAGGGATGTCAGGTTCAATATAAATCCTCTACACAACCCACTTTTTCTCATTTTTCATATAAAAAGAAGCACAGCGTTTTAATTCATACTGAAAAGGGTAATTGCTTCTTAAGTCTCAAATTAATTTAATGAGTCTTCATCTCCTTTCTCAAATGCACAAACCCGCTGTATTGAAAGAATCCCATTCCAAACATACGAGGCTTGTTGCTAGGGAGCTGAAGTCACTGCCCTGTGGCTTTTGCTATTGCGTTGCTGCCACAAGTGAACACCTTGCTGACTAAAATAAAAACCACTTCAGCACATAGATATTTAATTTCCTTTGTGTTATTGTGCGATGCGTGCGTATATGATAATAGTATGATATTAATTCTTTGTTTTTATTTGTTTTGTATGTTTTTGATTGTGATGTGCAGTATGAAATAAAACAAACTATAATCCTAAGTGCAATTGACTATGTATATTGCAGCTAAGACATGTGCCATTAGACAGTAAAAATGAGGAGTCAACTCCAGGACCGCAATATATCTGAATCCACAGTATAGCGAGGGGCGATATAACGAGGGGTGGGTGTACTTTAATTTGCTTATCTAAAGACACTATCATGAAACGATACATCTTTTATATTATTCTGCACATATGGTTGGTATATATCATGGTTACAACCTTTCCGTCAGGCTAAAAGCTCTAATTTTGAAGCCGTGGCAGGGGGCAGAGATGTATGATACTGACATACTTGTTCATTCTATTGTTATACCCCCGAGCAGTATAAAAAGGTTCTTGCCCCTAAATATGTAACAGTGACTGCCTGAGCGCTGCAAGACTCCCCCATCCACCCCTGCTGGGTTCTGTTTTCTGCCTGAGGTGTGCTGCTAATGCACTGCTGTAACAGTCTCAAGTTCGTCTCTCTTAGAGGGGGGTTCATGGCCATTTGAGCAGCCATAGATCATTGCTGCCAGTGGATGGCTTGTGCAAATGTGTGCTGGTTACCAGCTGATCTGAAAAAAATAAAAAAAAATAAAACCTGTGCTAGATTCTGTTTTTATTTTTTAGCAATGTGTGTGTTTGTGTTAGGGATGGGAGGGCAGGGTGTGAATGCAGAGGTTGTGTATGCATGTGGGAGCCTTTGAGTATTTGAGCAAATCCATTTATGGGTGTGTGTGTGTGTGTTTTTTATATATATATATATATATATATATATATATATATATATATATATATATATAAATAGTATTTAACAATAAAAGTGTTTAAGTTAATTTTCACAAATGGAAAAAGATCATGGCTATGTAGCTGACACAGCTGCCTTTTCATGTTAAGCTAAAAAAACAATGTATGCCTCTGTCGTGTTTCTTTTGTATTAACAGGGCTGATTTTAATCTTATTGCTACCAAATTAAATTATATAGAACTCCTCTTTCTAAACTTTCTTTCATTTTATTCCACAAATCTAACTGTTTAGAATATCCATTAGCTACATAGGTCTTGAGGGTGCAGTTTTGAATCTGAAACAAAAGCACACTGGAAATGTGAAAAAATTACAAGTTATCAAAAGTGCCCAGACATTAAAGTGGAGACATCAAAAACACAAGCCAAGTTTCAAGAAACCATTGGGGCAACCTGGGGTGTTACAGGAGAGATTGCTGCTGCCTATCGGGTGCATGTGTGATCCTGCAGGGGGGTCTGAAGCCCTGTTTTGACCTGCCTGCCAATCATGGTGATTACACAGTGAGGTTGAGCGAGAGTGTGTGGTATGGACCTCTTGATTGGTTGGGTGCTGGCGATCGATCCCATAAGTGTGTGTGGCAGGGCGGAAGCCCTGCTCATGGGAAATATGTAGTTGTATTGTTTATTTTTTAATTAATTGATGTAAATAAATTGATTTAATTGTCGGCATAACAATATCAGCCTCCCTACCACAGTCTCTTTTGTGTTCTCCTCAGCTTCCTGAGGCAAGTATACCAGGACACTACTGCAGAAGGACACTCTCATATTCCTCTGTTAGCCCTTACAGGATACAACCCAGCAGAATCTCTGGCCAGAAACTGGAACAGAAAAGAGACCGAGAGAAAAGGCAGCGGAGGTGGCTGAAGGAGACAGGCGCTGTATTGGCTTTATTTACATACCCATATTGCGCAAGTACAGTCCCTGGGACATTGTTTAAGTTAGCTAAAGGGTATCTGGGAAACCCCATAAGAGTAGGTGAGGAATAGGAAAGCGACCTTTAATCTTGCACCTCACAGACTACCGGAGGTGACAAAACCGTGCATTTCGCAGCACTTTTCTTTGTAGTTTTGTTTACAATGTTTTATTTTCCTTTTTTCTTTCATCGTTTGGTTTTTGAATATTCTGTTTCAACTATTCAAGCACTTGCAGGGACTATGGGACTGTGTCAAAAGAAACTCCAACTGAAAACCAAAATATCATTGTTGGTAAACCCCAAAAGTAAAACAGTGTAACCCCTTTTCACAAGGTGTTATCTGGATTATTTGGAAATTGGAAGGTATGTTTCCTGTATATCTACCACTTAGAAATCAGAAGGTTGGCCAGATACACTTGCAGTATGTAACACACACTTTTGTATAAATGGCCTGTCTCCTTTAAGACTAAATGATGTTTTTTGCAAATAGAATACTGCACAGTACATTATTTTGCCTGTACTATTTAAAGAAATTGTAGCTAACAAAACAGTTCCATACATTTTCTCTGACATGCACATCAATTTATTATATAGGTCTCTCATGTGCAGTTTTGAAAGAAAGAACATTTTAGCCAACCTTTAAAACATGATATCTGGTACTACACCAGGTTAAAGAAATCTGAGTTTGCAAGCCATGCTTTTATCTATTTTGCCTTTCTTGGGTCAATTTACCTGGAGATTAAAATTGTCCCTCTTCTTCACTGGCTTCTTTCTGTCAATAACCAATCTGCTGCTTCCTCTATTGCAATACTTTTAGCCAGTAGCATGCTTTGTCCCAGAAGACACTGCTAGCGTGAAATAACCAAGGAAGGCAAGGCAAGCAAACTGAGAATCTAGTGTAGTAGTGTAGGTGTTTAAAAATGAAAGTAAATGTCTGCAATAACCTGTGTTTCTTTAAAAGCTGCACACTTGAGACTTATGTAGCTAAGATACAGTGCCTATAGAAAGTCTACACATCCTTGAATTTTTTCACATTTTGTTGTGTCAGTGCCTCAAAGTTTCATGCATTTAAAGGAAGATTTTTTTCCCACTTATCTAAACAACATACTCCACACTGTTAAGGGGAAAAAGTTTTTATTGAGAAAAAAAATATATATATATATATATATATATATATATATATATATATATATATATATATATATATATATATATAATAATACAAACCTGGAAGATCATAACTGGATAAGTTTCCACCCCACTGAGTTAATAGTTGGAAGTACCTTTGGCAGCAATTACAGCTGTGAGTCTGTTGGGATAGGTCTCTACCAACTTTGCACACCTAGATTTGGCAATATTTGACCATTATTCTTTATAAAACTGTTCAAGCTCTGTTCAAGTTCCTTGGGGAGTGTTGATGGACAGCAATCTTCAAGTCATGCCACAAATTTTCAATTGGATTTAGATCAGGGCTCTGACTAGGCCACTCAAGGACATCTACCTTTTTGTACCTTATCCACTCCAGTATAGCTTTGGCTGTGTGCTTTGGGTCATTGTCATGCTGAAAGATGAACTTCCGTCCCAGTTTCAGCTTTCTTGCAAAAGGCAACAGGTTTTCCTTAAGGACTTCTCTGTACTTTGCTCCATTAATTTTCCCTTCCCTGACTTGTGCCCCAGTCCCTGCCGATCAAAAACATCCCCATAACATGATGCTGCCACCAGAATGCTTCACATTAAGGATGGTGTTCTTTGGGTGATGCGCTGTGTTGGGTTTGCGCCAAACAACGCTTTGCATTTAGGTTCCAAAAAGTTCCATTTTACATTCGTCAGAACACAAAACTTTTTAATACATGGCTACAGCCATTTTTTTACATTCTTCAAATGGGATTAAAGGTGGTGTGGCAGGCTGCCGAGTGGATAGAGGCCCAGAGACAGACTGCAGTTCAAAAATAATATACTTTTATTATAAATAAACACAAAATAAAAAGGCACAAGGGCAAAAATAGTGATGTTTAAACAAATAACCAAACAAAAAAAGCAAAACTTACAAAAATAAAGATTTCCAGGCTGGGCAATGCCTTCACTGGATTTAAAAAAATTTAGACAACCAAACCCAACCAAACCAAACCAAAACAAAACAAAACAAAACAAAACAAAACAAAACAAAACAAAACAAAACAAAACAAAACAAAACAAAACAAAACAAAACTGCTTCCTCAGCTCCCTCCTCCCAAATGAGAAGCAGAGGCCTCCTTTTATGTCAGGTGGCTGGGCGTTGATTGATCGTTAATAAACCTAATCAACTAATCAACCCCAGCCACCTGAACACAATGAACCCAGGCAGGTAGGAGAAATTAACCCCATCCCTGCCAATTTAAAAGGGCAGAGATTTGCTCTGCCACAGGTGGGCTTTCTTGAGTAATGGCTTCCTCCTTGCCACCCTACCATACAGGCCAGATTTGTGGAGTGCTTGGGATATTGTTGTCACGTGCACACTTTGACCAGTCTTGACCATAAAAGCCTATAGCTCTTGCAAAGTTGACATTGGCCTCTTGGTGGCCTCATTGATCAGTCTCCTTCTTACTCAGTCATCCAGTTTGGAGGGACGGCCTGACCTAGGCAGGGTCTTGGTGATGCCATACACCTTCCACTTCTTAATAATCTTCTTTACTGTGCTCCAAGGGATATTCAAGACCTTTGATATTTTTTTTATACCCATCCCCTGATCTGTGTATTTCAACAACTTTGTCCCGGAGTTCTTTTGAAAGCGCCTTGATGCTCATGGTTGAGTCTTTGCTTTGAAATGCACTGCCCAGTAGAGGGAACCTACAGGAACTGCTGAATTTATCCTGAAATCATGTTAATCACTACAATTTAACTTGGTGTGTGATTTTGAAGGTGATTGATTACACCTGAGCTAATTTAGGATTGCTATTACAAGGGCGGTGGGCACTTATCCAACCAAGCTATTACAGTTTTTAGTTTTAATTAATTTGCTACACATTTCTAGAATATTTTTTTTCACTTGGAAGTTGTGGGTAGGAAGTGTGGATAAATGAAAAAAAACTATTTTAATGCATTTTAATTCCAGACTATAAGGCAACAAAAGGTGAACATTTTAAAAGGTAGTGTAGACTTTCTATAGTCACTGTATATGGCATTATTGTGTTAGCTACAATTACTTTAAAGTCAGTACAGTAGATCAGGTGTTGGTAAAACACTGATTCACGAAGAATGAGAATATGCAGAAGAAAAGATTAAAGGTGATCACTTAATAGTTTAAAATATGTAGCTTAGATTTCATAACATTTTTTATTTTTCTTGTGTTCTATTATCCTTTTTATGATATTTGCAATCATTCTGAGTTCAGGGACTGTTCTTCAGTTCTTCTTGTCTGCCATAGACATACAACATAGGCTAGATCAACCAATGTGTCTTTTTATTAGCACCACCTGGTGCACAGAAGTATATTGTCAGCAAAACTAAAGGAAACATGTTTTCCAAGTGGCAGATCACTAGATAGCAATGGCACTTATTTCTTTAACGACGCTGTGGGTGATCTTTCCTGTGTTACAAATATCTACGTCAGGCAACTAGAACAGAGAAGCAGCTCCTGAACTTTAGTTAAAACACTTTTAACAAGGATTAGTCAAATGTCAGGTGACATCTTGGCTGTATGAAGTTGATGGTCTTGACTGGGGTTTCCAGGGGGGCTCAAACAGATATTTGCAGGGCTGGCCTTTGTGGTGATTCAGAAGAGACGAAGACAAAAGCATGCTGTCCTCCAAAGCATGTGCCGTCAGCCAACTTAATTTTCACTCCGCAGGCCTGCCATGCCGCCAATCCAGAGCTACGGCATTGGAGGACAACACAGCTCTGGACAGCTTACAGGCAAACCCACAGGCACCTGACCAGTCTAGAGGGGTAACTGGTGGGTGGTGAGCCGAGGACATCTTGGCTGATATAAGCTCCCCCCACCCCCGGACAGCACTCGGCCAATTGTGCGTCACCTCCTGGGACCTCCCATCCACGGTCAGCTTTAGAATAGCCTAGACTCGAACTGGCGACCTCCAGGCTATAGGGCACATCCTGCACTCCATACAGAGTGCCTTTACCAGATGAGCCCTCAGAATTATTACATTTTAAGCTACTTGCTCTTAAAACATGAATATCACAGAAGATTTAAATTTTACACACCACTTTTACACTGGTTAGTTCAGTGCCTGGTTAGGCCCTTTATTCACATGAAATGATTTAAACTGTTAGTACACACAGTATTACATATATTGTGAGAGTTATGTTGTGAAATACTGCTTTGCTATTGCAGTGCAGTGCAGTACATTAACTCTTTTGACTGAACATGCTCAGTGTGCTGACACCATTGCCTGAATGGAACAGATGCATTTTATGCTGCATGAGATTTTATGAAGAGACTTAATTAGCTATTTTTCTAAATTTAGTGCATAAATGAGATTGTTTTTCAGGGGTTTTATTAAACCAAACCAACATTAGTTTACAGGATGTTGATCTAGATAGGTAATTTAACAAGGGTTTCATGGTGGCCTAAATATTGAATACAGGGATGGTCTTCATACTGAATGGTAAAAGGAGTAAATCAGGATTGTCAAAGTGGTCTTAATTGTGAAGTAACATACAACATTTACATAGTTTTACACTCTGCAATAGAAGCAGGCCAACTATTACACGTGGGTACCAGGGGGACTCCTCACTATCCTTGTCTACTTGTCTATGCTGCAATGTCTAGGTAGAACATGTCTAAAGAAAGATTGCTGTATTGTATAAACTAAAACCCAATTTCCTTAGTTTTGTGGATTTGCGTTGCAAATGTAACGTTATCTTAACATAATTTTTTGCAATGAATGTACTTTTACACATGCACGTTGTTGGTAATGAGTTTGTTGAAGCTGATGTGCAATATTGACATGTTCTCAAAACACACAATACGTGAGTTTTCATAAGACTACAATTTGTTTCCAGCTAAAGTTGTACAGTGTACAGTAGGTGTCTGTTCATACAAAGAAGACAAGCAATTCATCTCAAGGGCTTTCCAACAAAAACAAATATTTCTTTAAATGTTTACGGATTGTTTATTGCACGTACTGACATCACTCATTTAATTATATTAAATATTAAAGTGATTTGACCACACCTATGCCATCTTGAATACATTATGTGAACATGTTTCAGACTCACAAACGAGATCTCCAGATTCTGCAAATAAATCATTTCACAGTGCAACTAAACAGCTATGAATAATTAAGACCTGCTTAACAACTCTTAAATAATGTTTTTTCAGCAGTCATAAAATATTCATTGTCAGTTGGTTGTCTGATTTTCCCATTAATTATTAATTACCAATAATCCACAATTAACATGCTGGTGGTACTGCATGCAACTAAGAGCAGGTAAAGGGCTGTTGTGGCAGAGAGGTGGAAGGAAACTCCCAGCCCAGTGCATTGCAGTGACCCGTAAAAATGAGTCATGTGTACGGTCCAGTCTTTTTAGTGTTGTTATTCATTAATGATTTGAGCAGCACCTCTAAAGATTCACCTCGACACTTCAGGTTATTTATTATTATTATTATTATTATTATTATTATTATTATTATTATTATTATTATTATTATTAATAATAATAATAATAATATAATAATAATAATAATAATAATAATAATTTGTCTATGTTCTTTCACCACAGCAACAACAGCTCAGGAGAACTTTGTCAGTGAGCTTCCTCTGAGTACTAAACCAGTTTACATCCAGAAGACAGTCAACCTCCCTAGAAAGACAGAACACCAAACCAATGACCTTATTAAACCATGTGGCTGCGCAAAGGGTGGCCATCTTGGCTCCAACCAATCACTTGGATCCTGGCCAGTGGGGTCCATTGAGGAGAAATAGTTCCTGCTTATTTTGCATCCCTACAGCCAGAGCATCTGAGCCAATGTTCCCTGAGGGACATTTCACATGTCTGTTGTTATTTTTACATTTATTTATATTTTTATTTTGTTAGGGGCTCCGTTAGAAGTTTCCAGATGATATATAAATACAGAGGGTAGACTGCTCAGGGAATTGAAGGGTTTTGTTTCTTTGAGCCTGCATGTTCACTGCAAGGTTATTTAACACTTTCCAAATCACTCACTGGCACATGTGTATTTTGATCACGGAGTGAAGGCCAGGGGTGCAGTTAAAAGTACATTTTATAATTTTGAACTAAGTGCTTGTTCATTTCATGTAGACAATGGTATTGAGCAAATCCTCCAAGAGTAATAAACAGATGTATGAGGCTTTAAACCAGACTGGGAGAAAGAGTTTTCTTTTACTGAAAACTGTGTCTCATCTGCAAGCAACAAATCGCTTACAGACTGTTAGAGAGCAACCTCAAATGTCATTATGAAACAAATCACAACACATTTGCATCTGAATATCCTCCTGGATCAGACTGAAGACAGATGCTCCTTTCGGCATTCAATAAAGAAGATGATTTAACAACTCAAGCGAGTTTTGTATGGCAAGCATGCAATATTGTTCGTGCCAAACTTATTCAGATAAATGAATCATTTTATAAAATTAGAGTGTTGGCACTAGACTAGAGAATGCATGTTTAAATGTTATATTGCAGGTCTAAAATTAATATTATATTTACATATCTTATGTCTCGTCAGGAGCAGGCACTGTAATCCCTTTCAAAATAAATGCAGTGCATCTGTCATCCACATAGCTCTCAACAGTATTTTATACACGCAGCAGGCATATAAAGAAAAACACGTCTTTTTTATTTATTTTTTAAACATAACATTCAGATCTTCAAGGGAAGAGCTTGTCAAAAATAATCCTTTTTTATGTGGCGTGTTTGGTGAAATCAGGTCACTTACTGTATTTTTGCATCATAATAATTGAATATATTTTATTTAAAGTGTGTAATACATAAAGTTTAAACATAAATAATGGAAAAACACCAGTGTGTTACATTTAAAGTGTAATACACTGTAGATCTACAGTACAATACAAATTACATAAACTGTGTAGGCTCTGCAATGTTCTATCCCTTGTTCTTGTGTATATTGCTTCCATCAAGAGGTAGCCTAACAAATACACTGTGCAATGATGCTATTATTTAAAATGCCTTGCTCGTAAACATTTCATGTTTTACAGTATGTGTCTTGCGGCTCTCAACCATATGGAAATATGGTATGGTATGCTGCTCGTTCTATACTATTGTGTTACAGCTGTGGCAGTGTGACAGATGCGAGTGATGTGGCAATAAACTGAAGGTCCAAACAGTGGTTTCTCCCAATAAAACGTCTGTGTTTATTAAAAAGAACAGAAAGAACCACCCCTCTACCAGCAATGGTATTGGGGGGATACAATAATTTCCTACTCCAACAGTTCTGTGCATGAAGGTGTGCTCTGTAATCTGCAGGGTGGTGCTGGTGTTGTGAAGTGAGGGTAGTGCTCTGTTGATGCGAGCTTGCTCCCTGGCTCCTTATTCCTCCTCTAGAGCACAAAACAAAACAGCATGTAACAAGCAAAGGCTAACACAACACTCTGGCCGGTTACGTTCTCAGCGCAAGGTGGCGTACTGACATAGCTGTTTCCCCTTTGTAACCACAAACTCCTTCCTGCAATCAACCCATTGCCATGGTTTCTCCAATAGAGGGCTGCCGAGCAGTTGATTGCAATGGAATCGTTCTGGGCACTTACAACTACGCGATCCCCTTAATATGGTCACCTTCCGGTTTCTGCCTACCGTCCCTCTAGGAGGCAGCATACCACCGTTCTTACACAGCTCCCTTTCTGGCTGGGAATCAATACAACATCGACTATTTCTCTCTTTATCACATATTTCACCCCTCAGAGTGATGCCGAAGGAACACTTGGCCAACTCTACATTACCCAATGGTCCCCCTTCCCTTGGAAAAAAAATCAGCATTTTGAAGCTCCTTACCCACACAATGTTTCACAGTGTAATGGAAGGGTTGCAGCGCCAGATGCCACAGAGTCCTTATCAGGGTGAGCCAAGAATAACTCCCACTAAAACTCTTTATATATATATATATATATATATATATATATATATATATATATATATATATATATATATATATATATATATATATGCACACACACACACATACACACACTTTGTTGTGGGAAGGAGGTGTTTAAGATAAGTCTAATAATATTCTCCTTCCAGGTGGAGCTAAAAATCAGCTAGCCTACTGATGATGGGGAGCTGACCTGGTCCATGCAACCCGAAGGGCATGGTCCGGAAATGGAACAAGCCATCTGGGGTAGAGAAAGCAGTTTTCTCTCTTGAGCTCTGAGTGAGTGGAATTTGCCAGAAGGCATTAAGCTTTTGAAAGTCCACACAGAATCGAATGGAGCCGTCCTTCTTGACCACCATCATGATAGGACTGCACCACTAGCTCCAGGAAGGTTTAATGACTCCAAACCCGAGCATGTCCTCTACCTATGACTTTGGGGTCCGATAGGTCTCTCCTGGACCCTGATACCTGGTGGAGAAATAACAGCATGTGAAATAACATTGGTTCTGCCGGGCAAGTCAGAAAAAACATCATTAAACTTTTCCACTAACTGGTAGAGCCCATGTTTCTGATCCGGAAGTAACTGTTCCCCCATTGGAATATTAGCTGTAGCTGGTGGATTGACAGTGGGACCAAAATCCTCTTTGAAACAGTCACAAGCTATAAATAGGGCCTCCCTTTCATTCCAGGGTTTTAGCAAGTATAATGTGATAAATTTTGTTTTTATTTCGGCGATCAGGTTGTCTGATTTCATAATTCACATTACCAATTCAATGTATCACCTCATATGGCCCCTGCCACTTAGCATACAACTTAGTCTCCGATGTGGGAAGTAGTAACAGTACTTTATCACCTGGCCAAAAAGTCATGCTTGTTTATTGTACTGTTGCTCCTGGCGATGCTAAGCTAGTTTTAGGTTTTCTTACACCAAATGACCAACCAATGCTAGGCAGTCTCATAATATAATTACATACTTGACTATGCTTTTGGAAGTTTTCGTGTGCTCCTCTCATCCTTCTTTCATATGATCAAGGATACTCCGTGGTTGCCTCCCATACAGCAGCTCAAAGGGAGAGAACCCGGTCGAGCTCTGATTCACCTCTCTCACCGCAAACATAAGGTAGGGGAGGAGTTTAGCCCAGTGTTTCTGCTCTTGGTTGACAAACCACTTCAGCATCTGTTTTAAAGTCTGATTAAAACGTTCCACCAAACAGTCCGTCTGCAGGTGATAAACGGAGGTTCGAATGGAATAAAGTTTGTTCCGTGATCAGTGAGTATTTCTTTTGGAACCCCTACTCTCGCTATAATCTGTACTAATCTCAAGCAATTGTTGCGGCACTAGTGGATTTCAATGGTACTGCATCTGGATATCTGGTCGCGTAGTGCATCACTACTAAAATGTGCGTATATCCAGAGTCAGACTGGCTCAATGGATCCACTATATCCATAACAATGCGTTAAAAGGGAATTGAGATCAGGGGCAGTGGGACCAGTGGAGCCGGGCAAACCCACCCCAGCACTACTTGGTGGCATTCCGTACACTCCACGTTACATATTGCGTCACCTCACTAAAAACTCCCATCCAATAAAACCGAACCAATATTTATTCCAGGGTCTTATCACTACCTAAATGGCCTGAACATGGGACATTGTGAGCCAACCGCATGATCTCATGTCGAAAAGACTGGGGAAGGAGTAATTGTGTTACAATCTGGCTCGTGCTCATGGATTGGGATACTCTATATAGTAAGTGCCTGACAATAATGTGGTGAGAATATGTAAGCGGCTGGTTATCCTCTACATCCTTCCCCTCAATAGACCGAACCTGCCCCCAGATGTGTGCCAGCGAAGGATCGTTTTCAGCACTGGGGGCCTCAGTGTGCAGCAGAAAAAATGTCCCAATAGTTTTGCACGCTGCTCCCAAGGTCTTACCAGAGACTGGCTTTACTGTTTTATTAATCATGCTATCAAAATACAGCCAGTCTCAACCTAGAGTTACTGGATCTGGCAAATTTTCAGCCACAGCCACGATTACGCGGCGTGTATGACATCCAATCATCAAATCTAATTTGGTAAGGGGGTAGTCCTTGTTATCCCCATGGAAATGACCACAACCCTGCATGACCACCAAGGTATCCCCTTCAATACAGCTTCCATAATTAGAGTTTGCCCATATCCTGAGTCCACTAATACGTGGGTGCTCACATCACCAACCTGTACATTGATAATACAAGGCCCCTCCCAATCATTACCCCTGGACTTACCTGGTGCTGTCAGGACATAACGGGAGGTCACTCCACATTCCATTGCCACTGGGCAGTTCCTGGCGAGGTGGCCGACCTCCTGGCACCGGTAACAGGTGGGCCAAAAGGGCACCCACGGAGCTTGTTGTGCTCTTACCCCACTGGGGGTTGCCCTTGATCTCCATTGTGTTGGAGGGTGGCCACCCATGGGGTGACATTGTAGTGCTGGTCCGTGGGTAGTCGGGGTGAAGCATTGTGGTGGTTCTGCCAATGGTTTGTTGGACACAGGAGCAGGTGTGCCAACAACTGGAGGGGTCAGCATTGTATCCTCGAACCCTTCAGCCAATCTGACTGCTGCATCCAGCGTGGTGGGATGGTGGCGGCTGACCCAGTTATGTGTATCTGCCCCCAGCACCTTTATGAACTGCTTGATAGCTATGAGTTCAGTCACTGTCACAGCAACCACATACGGTCTTACAATCCCCCAACCCTGGTCCTCTCCACACAACGGGTGATTACGCTAAGATGCTAACCCCTCAGTTATGTCCGACAAAGACCCAGGCAGAGACCAATTGTGGGCATCTTTGACGCTATGGAGAGAGTCACCAGGTCACATGCTCCATGACTTGTTGGGCCACCACGCGAGATCACAGTCCCGGGGGTCGCTTGTATTCCCAGAACCAGCAACGGTGTGTTTCTTCCGTGATGTCTAGTAGCTGGAGAAAGGCCTGCTTCATTGGTCAAGGCTTGGTAGGCTACCTGGGCCCAACATGGTAGCCCACCACTCCAGAGGCCACTATGCTGCAGTTTCCTGTCCCTCACAGGCTACCAAATAGGCCTCGGGATCTTCCAGCAACATTTTTACCACCCTTATCTTTGGTAAGGGCACCTTTGGTTCAGTCGCCAGTTCCCTCCCCCGATTAGCTTCCAGGAACATTGCGTGCATCTGCTCCATCATGGTTGACATTCCCTCCTTGTGTCTTCACTCATATATATATATATATATATATATATATATATATATATATATATATATATATATATAGTGAAACATAAGTATTCACTGAGTGTAGGATGGCCGAAGAAGTATAGTGTTAGGATAGAGAAGGCCGGACCACAGACATCACATGTTTCGCACCAACAGCATTTTCTCTCAACACCGATCCCGACACCAATCAACTCGGCACCTGAGACCATGTTCGGAGCCGTCTACAGCCCGGCACCGACCGCGGTACATAGCAACACCGACCTCGGTGCCGATTGACTCGGCTCCGCCAACTCGGCACTGACAGCGCTTTTCTCGAGTGACTCGGCACCTGAGAATAGATTCAAAGCCATCTGCAGCCTGGCATCAACTGCACTACACGTTGGCAAAGACCTCGGCGTCGATCGACTCGACACCACGGCACCGACCACGCGCATCTTGATGCCGACCTTGGCACCGACAGCGCTCGCCTTGACGTCGATTCCAGCACCAACTGATTAGGCACTGGTGAATCGTTAAAAAAATAATAAAAAAAATGCATCTGCATGCTGCTCATTGAGCACAGCAGTTTTGACAACAATAACTGCAAATATGTCAGTGCTACTGGATCAGCGGGCTTCCACCAGTGTGACCAGGGCCTAGCCAAGCTGCCCAGGCAGGAGGAACACAGATCCTGCGCCAGGTGCCTGGGCCAGAACACGCGGCCAAGGCACTGGCAGGTGAGCTGGACTGCTCTCCCTGTCGGAAGTTGTCAAGGAGAACAAAGCGGCAGAGAGCAGCCCTATCCCCAAGAGAGTCTCTCTCCTCAAGCCAGGGGAGAATGAGATCAGTGGTCCAGGACCCACCTGCTACAGTGACCAGGGAACTCTCCCACATATCTGGGTCACTATCCCCTTCTCCACCACTGGTACAGAGGCACAGGCACCTCTCAGGGGAGGTGAGATGGTCACCGCGGAGGCGGTACCACTTAAGGGGACGCTCACCAGGGGACAGGCAGTCACTGCACAGGTACCGCTCCCCTTTCCAGGATACAGGAGGTCGCCATGCAGGCACCGTTCCCCTTCACCAAGCAGGCACAGATGTTCTCCATCGCTGTCTCCTCGGAGGCGCCCAAGCTCGGCCGAGCGCCACTTTGCTGAACTGGCAGAGACTGTGAGGGCTCAGCAAACTATGCTGGAAATTCCAGGGCAGGTTGCCTCCTACCACCGGGCAGTCCCAGCCCCCACAGTCTCGTTCCCCGTCCCCTCTGCCTAGACTAGCTATCCCAGGCGAACTGTCCTTCACGGCGTCCAGGTCGGACGTGTCAGACCCAGCCAGATCCGTCGGGTAGTCCACAATGGGGAGCACCCTGCCGCCCTTGCCACACGTGTCCCAGAGGGAGGAGTTCCAGGTGCTAATGCAGCGGGCAGCTGCAGCCACGGTCGTCCCATGGCCGGAGGAAGAGGACGGGAACCGCTTCCTCCAGCAGAGAGGGCATCCACAGCCATCCCTCTCCTTATGCCAGGACTTCCTGTGTTTGGTGCGGTCCTCTTGGGACAATCCAGCGTCTGCACCCTCAACCTAAAGAACAGCAGAGTCTCTGCTGCAAACTGCAGGAGACCAAGAAGTGGGCCTAGGCGCATTCCCCACCATCGGGGACATGGTTAAGGTGCTGGTACAAGGTTCCACCTTCACCAAGGGGGATAAGGACCCAACATGCTCATCAAAGCCCTGCAGAACAACGGACGCATTGCTAAAAAAAGGCATACGGCAACACTGTCCATGCAAGCAGCAAATGCCATGGCCATACTGGTGCTCTACCAGAGCCACTTGGCAGAGAGGCTGCAGGACAGAGCCACGGAGGCAGACACAGGGAAGCTCCAGGCAATGGCTAAGGCAATGACTGACCTAATAGGGGAGTTAGGTTAGGCATCAGGGAGCTCGCTGGCAAAGATGGTGGCCACTCGCTGGCATTTGTGGCTGATGCAAGCTAAGGTCATCGAGACCGAGAAGGTGGCACTTCTGGATGCCCCCATTACACCGGGGCAGACTTTTGGGGCGACCTCTGATGTGAGCCTTGAGAGGTCCCACAAGGCCACAGAGTCCGGCTCAAAGTTCTCGTGCCTTCCAGCTTACAGTCAGTGTCCAAGATGGCATGCACAGCCTGCTGCGGTAAAAGGGTCTGAACACTGCCCTTCACCCCAGAGTAAGCAAGCAGGCAGATGCAGAGCAGGGCCAGCGGCAGGGGACCACTGAAGGCCATAGGTAACTAGTTCTCTGGCTGGAGACCGAGCTCCAGCACAGCATATCCTCCCATCCGTCCAACTGGGCGACATCGATCGACCTGCAAGATGCCAATTTTCACGTCCCAATCCGTCCCACACAAAGAATTCTGCGTACTGCCATTTGGCCTTTTCAAAGTGCATGGATGCAGCACTGGCTTCACTCAGGCTGCGGGGTATTCGGATCCTAAACTATCTGGATGAATGGTTTGTTTGCGCACAGTCAAAAGCACACGCAGAGGTGCACACAAAACAGGTCATAGATCATGGGGTGAAGTTAGGGCTCTCAATACATCAATAGAAGAGCAATTTCATACTGTTTTAGTCCACAGTGTTCCTGGGAATCAAACTGAACTCTATGAGCATGTTTGCCTCACTGTCGAAAGACAGGATTTGGTCGTTGGAGACCACACTCTCCCTATTCAGACAGGACGTTCTCTTACAGATCAAACTATATCAAAGGTTGTTGGGGGCTGATGGAAGCCACCTCGAGAATGCGCCCGCTTCAAGCCTAGATCTGTACCGGCTGGTGTGAGTGTCCAGACAATGCCGGAAGACACTGGATTGGTGGCTCTGTCCCGGCACTCTGCGCCTCGGATCTCCCCTCGGATCCCTTCACAGAAGGGAAGTGATCACTACAGATGACTCCAGTCTGGGCTGGGGAATGGTCTGGAATGGGAGAGGAATAAGGGGTCAGTGGAAGGGACATTGGCAGCAAGTAGTGAGCCTGGCATTATCACATTTTCGCCATCAATTAGCGCACAAACATGTGCTGGTCCGGACTGACAACACCACAGTGGTAGCCTACATAAATCATCAAGGCAGCCTGTGCTCACCAGGCCTTCATAATGCAGCGTTTAGACTCCTGTCCTCAATCCACATTAACCAGTCAGTGGTTTTTTGGAAACTTTCAGACATCCCCCGCACGAGTCAGAGGAGGACTGTAGACAACACATGCTATGCCCAGATTGGGCTCTGCGCTGTTATTTGGATAGGTAATGGTTGTCATTCGAACTGAAAGGGAACATCAGGTTATTACCATAACTCTGGTTCCCTGAAAAGAGCATGACAACCATTACCTTTTGAGGTCGTGTCCCCAGCTGACCTCTGTTTTCAAAAGAAAATGGTGATGTGCTACTGTGAGGACGTCCCTCTTCAGCAGGAGTTCGGCGGGACTTCCCCCTCACAGCAGGGCCCTGATAGGGCAGCTTTTGTATATTTGCTTAGAGAGTGACGGTCAGAGAGGCTCTTTCCCATTCGTTAATGGTTGTCATTCTCTTTTCAGGGAACCAGGCTTATGGTAATAACCTAACGTTTGATTGTAAGAAGATGTCCATGTACACTGCAGAAAGCACGTTCCGTTCTACAGCGCCCGCCCGCAAATATTTAAAGGTACAGATAATTCAGTGGTGTTGATAACTGTCTTGTTTATGTTGTCAAAAACTGAGTTTCTCAGTTTCTATAATCCCTGGTCTACAATGACTCCCAGTAGAAAAAAAGCTAGGTCATGCAGTTTGTGTGTCGACATGGCAGGAAAAAGAAAGTCACACATCTGCATTGTACAGGTATTTTCTGTGTTCTGTGTTAGTGAACATTTGTTTTAATAACGTGAATACACATTCATTGAATACATACTGAGTAGAGCAATGTTATTGTGTGATATGCATGTAGAGAAATGGGGATTGCACCGTGGCCATTACATGTAACACCACATGACAGTTAAGCTAGGTACTCTCACAAGACGATTGCTTCTCAAGTATACTGTAGTCGAATGAGACCCTCTCTGGGCTCTAGAGTTTTGCAGGTGGCATGCCCTTAGGCATCGTGTGGGCTCTGTTGCTATCACCGTGGGGCTGTACTGTCGGTAATCTGGAGCCACGACAGCTTTGGTCCAGCTTTCCCATTCGACTCCCAGTAGAAAAAAAGCTAGGTCATGCAGTTTGTGTGTCGACATGGCAGGAAAAAGAAAGTCACACATCTGCATTGTACAGGTATTTTCTGTGTTCTGTGTTAGTGAACATTTGTTTTAATAACGTGAATACACATTCATTGAATACATACCGAGTAGAGCAATGTTATTGTGTGATATGCATGTAGAGAAATGGGGATTGCACCGTGGCCATTACATGTAACACCACATGACAGTTAAGCTAGGTACTCTCACAAGACGATTGCTCCTCAAGTATACTGTAGTAAAATAGGATTCTGCAGCCTTGAGTAAACATAATCGTGATCATACAACAAGTTACTTACACACAAGGACCTGTTTTGATTGTTTTGATGTATTATCATCAGTGATTGAGCACCATTGACATTTGTATACTATATTTAAACTGCTGATATGTGGAGGAACGCTTTTGCTAATTGTAATCATATCGTCCGCTTTTAAAAATCAACCGCTTACAAGAATCAACCACTTATAAGAATCAAATCATCCGGGAAAATGAACTAAATAACAATCCAGTAAATAGTTTGGCTTAAATAAGACTATTACAGCATTATGAGGTATGTTTATTTTATATTATAATTCAATGTACGTAATACTAATGGACATGATATGATCGTGTCAGATCAGCATTTTGGGTGTCCTTCATGTAACATGACTGTGCCGACTCCTGCATATGATATGTGTTATTTGATTTGAAATACCATAACTGCTTTGTCCTGTGCTCCTAAACAAGTTTTGTTTGATATTACAAAAAAACAAACATAGATGATTGTAACAGGGCGAGCAGCCCAGTACATTTAGTTGTTTATTTTTAGAACAGGGTTCCCCCTCCGCCCCTGTACTGTGTTTTGTGTTTGTGTATTTATTTTATCTATATTTATATATATATATATATATATATATATATATATATATATATATATATATATATATATATATATATGATGGCGTGGCCATGCGTTTTGTTTTGTTATGGATTTTGTATTGTTTTGCAGTGTGGATGGGAAGCCCCATCCACATTAGCAGAAGGTGGTGGTCACCTGCATAAATACCTGCAGCTCTATGCACTCCAGGTGGGTGTTCGGAAGTGGAGAACAGGAGAGCGAGAGGAGAGATTCATTTAAAAACAGCAGATACAGGAACAGTGAAGTCAATCACCCAGCCTGAACTATATTTGTATTTTGTGTTTGTGATTTATTTTTGTTTAAACCTTTTACTTTTGTGCTCTGTGAGGGGAGGGGCAATTACACCTGAAGCCAAATGTTTTCGAGCACCCTACAGAATTAATCAATGTTGCTTCATAAAGTTGATGGAAACCTGTTGAATAATGTTACGTTAACATATTGAATTTCACACCGCTTTTTAGATCTCCAGGTACTTAAAGAGAACAGATAATAATTGAAAAATGTGAGAGTTCGAAATCTAACATTAAACACTGCACTGCTATTATGGCTTCCGGTAGACTTTTGCAATATAATTTTGTAGTTGCTTTGATTAAATTGTGTTAAAGAAAAGATCTAAAATTACGCTCATGCAGTTTTTTAAATTTTAAATGATGTCTCAATCCTAAATATCTAGGTGATGCAAAACTTTTGGCAATAGCTGTAGATCTGATTGGCATAGATATGTGTCATTAAGTTTTAATTACGTGCCCTGTCCCGGTAGAGATGTGTTGTGTTGACTGCGCAAATACCACCATGTGACTGAAAAAAGTATACACTAGTTCATCAAATTCACTCGGAAAGTATTTCCATTGCATTTCTGCACATGAATTACTGTACCCCAATTTTGCCTGTCTATATCATAGTTGTCAAGCTTTTCTTTTTTTTTATACGCATGCATTTTTTTTGTGTTTGTTGATTTAATATCCTTCATGCTGATTTGATTTCCATTGTGCAATAATAGAAGTATTTTGGTATTTTTATTTTATCTTATTGTATTTTTATAGAGGGCATAGGCAGTATTTACTGTAAATAGGCAGTTTATTAAAAATATTGGGGAACTTCACATACGTTACCATTACTGTCACTAATGAGAAATTATGGTAACTAAATTAATGTTCTGTTTTAGGTCTGTTTATATCAATATAAACAAAAACTGATAATGTTTAATAAATATGTATATGAAAAGCAAATTTGTGAAAAATAAAACAGCAAATTATAAAAAATAAAAATAATTTCACAGGGCTCTATAAACAGTAAATAAATGTATACTTACATATAATTAAGATATTATTATGCATAGTTACAATATCCTTAACATATATTTGTCTGATATATGTAAACACAATTGTATCAGAGAAAGAGTTAGGGTTAGGTTTAAGTCTAGAGTTACGGATAGGGTTACAAGGGTGTAGCTAAAAATAGATTTTTACAGAGGCAAAAATCTAATTTGTGTCTAAAAGTGTCTGCATATCCTATTCATGTTATGAAGGTGAACTTTATCATATAAAGCCTGAAGACTATTAATGCAAACTGCAAAGCAATATAAGTTGGTAACTCTTATTACCCAGTAATCCACCTCGTGGTGTTTGAAATTTCATGACCCATATTTTATAAAACAATTTGTTTCCCAGCAAAACCATACCAACATAGATTACCCGTTCACACTGTCAAAAATATGTGATATTAATAGGACAACAAGAATATAACTTCTGCATATGAATAAGTACATGGGTTTATACCTTCATTGAGACATGCATTTGATTCACTGCTACTGAAGATAATACTGAGACTGGTGACACTGATGCTACAGCTGGAACTGGTAAGACTGGTGCGGCTATTGCTGGGACTGGTAAGATTGGTGCTGCTTCTGCTGGGACTGGTGCTGCTAATGCTGCGACTGGTGCTGACACTGCTGGGACTGGTAAGATTGTTGCTGATACTGCTGAACTAAGACTGGTGCTGCCACAGCTGGGCTGGTAAGACTGATGCTAAAACTGCTGAACTGGTAAGCCTGGTGCTGACACTGTTGGGACTGGTAAGACTGTTGCTGATACTGCTGAACTAGTAAGACTGGTGCTGCCACAGCTGGGCTGATAACACTGATGCTGAAACTGCTGAACTGGTTAGCCTAGTGCTGACACTGTTGGGACTGGTAAGACTGGTGCTGATGCTGCTAAGACTAATAGGACTGCTGGGACTGTGATGCCACAATTAAACACACTGATTTAGAAAGCTTTACTTTAAATATAGTTTGCCAATCCTATGGCCTGAGCTATTGAAACACTGTAACACTTCCTCCTGGGACACCTCATTGTCTCTGTGGACATTTAGCAGGGCAAGGCCATTCAGTCTATTTTTATACCTATACTGCTGCAAGACCAATCAGTTAAATTAACCCAGATATGCTTGCATTTTTTTCTATTATAGTTTCACAATTTCCTATGAAGATGACAGTAAATAATGTAAGAAATCACAGAATCAGAGTCAAACTGAATGAAATGGAATAAAACTGAAGCAGAAAGAGGTGCTACGACTGCAGTTGGCTCTGAAACATACTGTAGCGAGTTAGGAGATTGCAAGAGGATGCCAGCAGCATGCTCTTTTATTTAAAAGCACAGCAGGTTTGGCACCATGAACAGCAACAACAACACAATAACACACCTGACAGCAACCAGTTACCCTAGGCTCGAGACTTAAAAAAAAAAGGCAAATAGTGTCATATTGTCAAAACACTTGTCCTTTGAATTTCTGACTATATTTGTTCACTAATTTCTAACTCTACAGTATGATTTTGTCTGCTTTAAAATCATACCCTAAACTTCAAAACTTTTTTTCATTTTGTCTGAATGGTGATAAATAATAGTTTGCATAGAACAGGTTTGCTCCAGTGTGCGTTCGACAGACCTCACTGCGGGTTATCATCACGTATGCAGAATAGGTTTGCTACAGTGTGTGCTTGACAGACTTCACTACAGGTTATCATCATGTATGCAGAATAGGTTTGCTACAGTGTGCGCTCGACAGACCTCACTATGGGTCATCATCAGTATGCAGTGCACAAAAGGTTTAGGTATGAATGGAGGTTAACGGCTTTTCAAAAATCTGTCACTATATATCTGGCTCTCAAGATCAGAAAGAGAAAAGGGAGAAAGAAAAAAAGGAATCAGAACTGAGAAACAAGCAGCTATTTTTTAACTCCTGCAAATGAAGCCAAAAATGACGTCCTTTCACAAGAAGAATGTAACACTCCTCACGATGAAAAAGAAGACAGCGCACGACAGTCCATCTCCAAAATGTTACGCTTGACTTGTGTTACTCAAATGACCCAGGTATGTGGCCAGAGAAAATAACGATTTTGAGTGGTAAATATCATCAAATGCTGTCTAACAAGCATAGCCTTTTAGCACCACGCTATTAGAGTATTCATAGGTGTGTCACATTCGTGCGAGAGTCATTGAAGGTTAAAACAAACTACCGATGAATGTTCATGCTAAGATTAACAAACAACGCAGAACTTTTCAGTAACATCAGGATTTGTGTATTCATTTGATGTTAGCCTTGATACTAAATTCTCGAGGGGTGAGCTAGAGCTCTGCCTATTTCTTTCTTATCAATTAACACCTATTTAAAGCACTGTTTCCTCCTTCTTCGCTCTCTAGTGTTCTCAGTTTTCTTTGACTGTAAGCACACGTACAACCCTTTAGCTATGGCTGAACTTGATTTTTTAATTTCTGACCTGTCCTGAGCAAGTTGCAGGCCCTTCTGCTCATTGGGATCCTGTTCCAGCAGCCTACTCTTTGGTAACTGGCGTGCAACAACCACGTTGCTCCAAGCGTACTCACCAGTGTTCAAAAGCCCAGGAGAGTCTGTTCTACAAAGACTGGCCGACCTCCAAGCTGCTTAAAGCATTTTCAGACAAAGGCATTAACATCCCAGCAGGAAGCGATCGCCCGGCTCTCTTCAATATCCTTTGCCAGTCCGAGGTAGCAGATCCAGTCTTTCTACCTATCTTGCTTACCAAGTCTCATCAGTCACCTCAGAGCTTCGCTCCAAGCAGGCCCCCTCTCCTTGCTCCGAACATCGATCTGTACCCGCCAGCAATAGATACCATTCTCAATCTTCCCATTTACATTTTCAACTACACGAAACCTCTTGTGCAACCTATCGCTGATTCCATCCAGTCTATCAACAACCGTCTTGACATTTTTAATTCTCAGGTAGGGCAATACTTGGACAGTGCATCAGTGTGCAGTTAAAGTGACGAGAAATACATAAACCCATATAAATAAAGCAAATTGGGCTGCCCAGTGTACACATTTTCTACAACACATCAGTATTATTTACTGGGGTAACTGTTAAGGTACTAAATATGCTCCAGTATGTCCAGAATGTAGCGGCTCGGGTACTAACAAAAACATCTCTATCTCAGCACATAACTCCAGGCCTTTATAAATTGCATTGGTTCCCTCTGAAATACAAAGGTGATTTTAAGGTCATGCTACTTACAGTGGCTCTCAAAAGAATTCACCCCCCCTTGGACTTTTCCACATTTTATTCTGTTACAACCTAGAATCAAAATGGATTTAATTAGGAGTTTTTACCACTGATCAACACAAAAAAAAGTTGTCAAAGTGAAAAATAAAGTCTACAAATTGTTCTAAATTAATCACAAATAGAAAATAGAAAATAATTGATTACATAAATATTCACCCCCTTTGCTATGACACACCTAAATAAGCTCTGGTGCAACCAATTGTCTTTAGAAGTCACATAATTAATTGAATGGAGTTCACCTGTGTGCAATTAAGGTGTTTCACATGATTTCAGGTTAAATACACCTGTCTCTGGGAGGTCCCAAGGTTGGTTAGTACATTTCCTAATACAAACTACATCATGAAGACAAAGGAACATTCAAAGCAAATCCAGAATAAGGTTCTTCAAAAGCACCAATCACGGGTAGGATATAAAAACATTTCCAAGGCACTGAATATCCCCCGGAGCACAGTAAAGTCCATTATTAAGACATGGAGAGAACATGGCACAACTGTGAATCTGTCTAGAACAGGTCGTCCTCAAAAACTGAGTATCCGGACGAGAAGGGCACTAGTCAGGGAGTCCACCAAGAGGCCTATGGCAACTCTAAAGGAGTTACAGTCTTCCACGGCTGAGCTGGGAGACACTGTGCATCTGGCAACAATAGCCCGGTTGCTTCACAAAACTGGCCTTTATGGGAGAGTGGCAAAAAGAAAGCCATTGTTGAAAAAAACTCACATAAAATATGGGAGACTCTGAGACTAAGTGGAAGAAGATTCTATGGTCTGATGAGACCAAAAAAGAGCTTTTTGGCCTCAATGATAATCGTTATGTTTGGCGCAAGCCTAACACTGCACATCATCCTGAGAACACCATCCCTACCATGAAGCATGGTGGTGGCAGCATCATGCTATGGGGATGCTACTCTGCGTCAGGACCTGGAAAGCTTGTGAAGATAGAGGTCAAAATGGATGCAGCAAAGTACAAAGAAATCCTGGAGGAAAACCTGCTGAAGTCTGCAATCGACCTGGGACTTGGGAGAAGATTCATCTTCCAGCAGGACAATGACCCCAAACATACAGCTAAAGCCACACTGGAGTGGCTTAAAAACAAAAAGGTCAATGTCCTGGAGTGGCCCAGTCAAAGCTCGAACCTCAATCTAACTGAGAATATGTGGAAAGAGTTGTAAATTGCTGTTCACCAAAGGTCCCCATCCAACTTGATGGAGCTTGAGCAATTTTGCAAAGAAGAATGGGCAAAAATTGCAGTATCCAGATGTGCAAAGCTGGTAGAGACTTATCCCAATAGAGTCATGGCCGTAATTGCTCCTAAAGGTGCCTCTATCAAATATTGGCTCAAGGGGGCGAATACTTATGCAATCAATTATTTTCTATTTTGTATTTGTAATTAATTTAGAACAATTTGTAGATTTTATTTTTCACTTTGACATTATAGACTTTTTCTGTTGATCAGTGGCAAAAACTCCTAATTAAATCAATTTTTAAAATGTGGAAAAGTACAAGGGGGGGTGAATACTTTTGAGAGCCACTTTGTATATAAATATATTAATAAGAGCTTAACTGTCAACTTTAAAGTTTAATAACTTTGGATGTACACATGATAGAAACAAACTGCATATGAAAGCATAATTCATAAAAGTTCAAACACAGTACAGTTTATAACATAAATCTTTGGTGATACATCGATCAACTTGATAAAATGGTTGCTGAAATTAAATGAATATCAGCACAACATTAACAAAACTTTGAATCATGAATTCATACTTCTTTACAGTTTGCTTCTATCATGTCAACATCTACGGGGGGGGGGGGGGGGTATGATAAAAAAAGACCATTGATTGTTCAAAATCACATAAATTGCTAATCTTTTTTGGTTCTTGTTATGCAAATTAATGCAAAATACTGTAAAAAAAATGTTTTAATTAAAGCGTTCTTCAAAAGATTTCTCTATAGATCATCCCCCGCTACTTTGCAATTCAATTATATGTATTTGTGCCCATTGCAACAATACCAACTGATTCACACAACCTAGATCTGCCTAATCTTATCAAATAAAAGGAAGAATTACATGTCCCACTTCTCATTTCATTTACATGCTGGGTTAGCATCTAGGTATACACAATAAAGATAGGAAGCTGAAGTTGACTTCTTATTCCAGTCTGTTCTCTCAGTTTTCTCATTCACATCTCAGCTTCTTGTTCAGTCTTTGAAGTTAATATGCCAATTGATTCATCAAAGTTAAATAATTAGCCTTATGTTTAATCATGCTCTGTCACTTTTTCAGACAAGGGGCACCCCCTCAACAAGTGTCATGTTTATTTAACTTTAAATATTTATAATTCTTATTTACATGCTTTAGATTTACAAGTACATTGTGAATACAGATCCAGGCTGGCAGTGCAGGTATAATACCAGGATTTGTTTTCACAGATTTATGTTCTGCATTCCACAGTCCTGTGAGCACTATCTGGAAAAGGATAAATATCATTAGGCCACTCATTTCTCAGTACAAATCTTAAATCAATGGAAAGGAATAGGATAAAACATGAGTATTGGTATGAGTGTTTATGAATTATTTTAGTGTGTATGTATGTAATTTTAACAAAATGAGATGACACTGAGCTTCACTATAACTTCAGGAGACAGCCTTTTCTAAGCAGAACAAGGTTGTTGAAGGAGGGACTGACTAAGAATGCTTGACCACTCAAAACAATGAACCATTAACAGTTTCTGTCATGAGGTGATAGTACTAGAAAGTTCTGAACATGTCTAAAGTAAAGAAATAACTGCTTATCCAAGGACTGTCCTCCTAATAATAATAGGCAGAATAGGGCAATAGGGCATTGCTGACCCAGCTCAGGACAGTGGGTTGTACTGCAACACAGCTACTGCGCTCTGTGTAGCATTGAGAAAGTTCAATTCTATGTGGGTTGGGTTCTCTTCAATTCAACTGTAGTTGTATGCAATAACTTCCACTGTAGCGCAACCAGTACTTTTCATTTTGTTATAATAAAAATCTGTAAGCATTTTGGTCAAGACAGCTTTATCAGTTTATTTTCCCTTCAGAATATATAAACTGAAAGTACAGTTGCAATGTAGTTGTGTTCCCACCTGCTAAGACGTTACATATAGATAAGGCGTATTCCCCCCTGCACATGCCCCCCCCCCCCATTTGCATAATATGTATGTAAATAATGTTAATTATGAAATGAAAAAAAAATATTGAATATATTTACTGTTAAAAAATGTTCTATATCAATTAAAGTCACACATGAAAACACACAATAAAACAGTATAAATTGTCTTTATTTATAATTTTTTATTATATGTAGTTATAGGAGCAATTGGAAAGTTCACAAATTTATTTGGTTTATTAATTGAAAGTCACCGAGAACAAAGGGTCCCTACGAGTCATTAAAATCTTGTTTCCTGTGGTCCAATAGGAATGCCAAAATGCTGGGTCTTCAGATTGCCAAAGTTCAGAGACTTGTTTGTGTGTCAAGGGCCTTCGGTTTCATCTTGGGAGCCCATTTGAATGTCATGCTTGTCCTTTTCTACTCCTCTCTTCACCCCTGTGATTGGATAGTTTGATTATTGTGGGCTGTGCCCTCGTCCATGTGGAGCGTTTTCCCATTGGTTGTTCTCGTTCCGAGACGTCCAAGTGTTCTCAGTTGGTCCGCTATTTCGCCCCGTCAGATGACCATATCTACCAATCAGTGAAGAGACCCCAGAGTGGTTATTAGCTGCTGTTAAGTGTCAATCAATAAATCATTTCCAGTTCCCTTTCTGAAATTGAAACAAGCTTATAATCACATCAGGAACCTGGAACACAAACACATAACTTCATTGGATTTAAGTGCAGGGTAAAAGTACACAAAATAGACAGTTTTCACAGTGAAGAATGAATTTCAAAGTTTGTGTCACATTTTTCACGGCCATGAAATAGGTAGGGCTTGGTAATGTATGTAAACGAATCTACGTGGGTGAAACGTTGCGACGTGGTAAATCAATTAATAATAAATCCAAATCCACAAGTATGGCGATGCAAAACAAAATGAACAACCGGAGAATGTGTCGCTGTGGAAAGTTCTGCTGCAGGAAATGGTAGGTTACCTCTAATGTACTGTTTGGAAAGATGTAAACAATATAGGTGTATTCACTGAAGATAATGCAAACCTAAGTGGCTATGCAAAGTCATGTACAGTTTTGATTAAAATATGACAACACTAGGGCATCCGAGTGGTGCATCTGGTAAAGGCACTCCAAGTGCAATGCAGAATGCACACTATAGCCTGGAGGTCGCCGGTTCAAATCCAGACCATAGTCAACCATAGACAGGAGCTCCCAGGGTGCAGTGCACAATTGTCCAAGTGCCATCCAGGTTAGGGAGGGCCTAGGTCAGCCAGTCCTAGGCTCACCACACACCAGCAACCCCTGTAGTCTGTCCAGGTGTCTGCAGGCTTGTCTGTAAGCTGCACAGAGCTGTGGTGTCCTCCAACACTGTAGCTCTGAGGTGCCTGCACAGTGAGTCTGCAGTGTGAAAAAAAGCAGTCAACTGATGGCACACACTTTGGAGGACAGCATGTGCCCATCTTCACCACTCCCAAGTCCCCCCAGGGGTGGTAGCAGTGAACTGAGCCTAAAAATAATAGGATATGCTATATTAGGATAAAATAATAAATAATTGGTGATTACTAAATTAAAAATAAATAAATATGACAACAAAAAGTGAAAGTCATCTCTGCATTCACTAGAAGCTCAGCTACATAATTCATAAATTGTAACCCCAACAGAAAAAAAAAAGATAATTATTTCCATGTGAACAGGCCAAAATGTTAACATAGTTTTCAAACCTTGTTTTTATTTCTCCCTTGGACAGTGGGGTTGATTTTTTTTTTTCTTAATTTACCATTACGTTTTCACATTGGAAATTTATCATACACCTTTATTTTACACCTTTTTTATTTAAAAAAAAAAAAAACCCATTTTAACTTGATAATGACTAGCAATCAGCGTTTATTTAGAATTTGCATGATTTTACAACTTATATTCTATATATATATATATGATATATATATATATATGTCTATATATATATATATATATATATATATATATATATATACAGTCGATTCCTCGCTACAAGCCTCGTATATACAGTGCTCCCTCCATCGGATATAACGCTCCTACAGCATGTCCCCCAATTCCCTATATTAGTGATTCATGCAATATTTCTACAGTAAATACAGTAATGGTGTTCAAACTGTAGACTTCTGAATCAGCATTAATTGATTCACAACGATTAGCCCTGCTAATCTGGACAATGGGCAGAGCCCTGGACGCCCCTCGAATTACCCACTAATATCACTCTGGGACAGTGGGAGGATAGGATATATATATATATAATATATATAGGAGCTGCCTCTGCCTCCACCACCAAGAGGAAAAGTGGAGCTCCTGCTGCTGCGTTCAAGGCCAGGGGCTCCCCTCCTGCAGTCACCTCCCAAGGGTCAGCTGCCGTAGTCGCCTCCCGAAGTCAGTAGACCACCTCCCCTAGCAGCACTGCAGGAGATATAACGCTCCTACAGCATGTCCCCCAATTCCCTATATTAGTGATTCATGCAATGTTTCTACAGTAAAAACTTTTATTTTCGCTCTGTAAGCAGTGTTTTCTGTTTGTTAAAATATTTTATTTTTGTTTGTCAAAATGTTCAAACTGTAAACAACTTCTCAGTCTAACTTCCGTTTCTGTCTCTCCCTGTTGATACAGTATCTGAACTGAAGAAAAGCTGCACTGGCACTTTATAACACAGACATCTTAGTCGGCATTTGTTTTATAACTAAATACATATTAGACCTATTACGTGGTTATCTTTCCTAATGTATTTACTTTTTTTGCTGTGAGAGTAGCTGACGCTTCAACCCCGCTCCGGCAGCCGAACACAAGGTGAGCCTATTCCCTCTTCGCCTCTCCCGACCCGCTCACCTTCTCACACTTGGTTTGCTTGTCTGTTGCTTCGAACTGAACTCCCGACCGCCATTTATCCAGGCTGTTCATACTTTGAAAATATCTAGAAGTGGGAATGTTACCTTTTTTTTTTTTTTTTTTTGTAAACAGTATAGTGTTCATTGCATTATGCTTTACATGGTTAATTCACGGAAAGTTACGTTTTGCTTCATTATATGTGCATTAGAGGTAAGGAGTTATTTTATTTTGTATTTTAGTCAGACGTGTGCTGTTATATGTCCCGCGGCACCCCCACACCTCCCCCGTTTATACCGCTCCTTGGTTATAACGCTTATATTGTGTGTCCCCTGAGACCCGCGTTATAGCGAGGCAGCGCTGTGTTTTGTGTGTGCGCGTGTGTGTGAATTACACCAACACTAATTTCCCCCAGGGCAAGCAGTCACCCCGCTACAGGTATAGTTAAAAGAAAATGGTAAAGAAATGAAAAAGGAAACAATGTACAGTGCCTATAGAGTGTCTATACCCCATTTCAATAGTTTCACCTTTTGTTGCCTTATAGTCTTGAATTAAAATGAATTAAAATAGTTTTTTTTTCATTTATCTACGCATCCTACCCCACAACTTCCAAGTGAAAAAAATATTCTAGACATTTGTAGAAAATTAATTAAAATTAAAAACTGAAATAGCTTGGTTGGATAAGTGCCCACCCCCTTGTAATAGCAATCCTAAATTAGCTCAGGTGTAACCACTCGCCTTCACAATCACACACCAAGTCAAGTGGCCTCCACCTGTATTAAATTGCAGTGATTCACATGATTTCATGATAAATTCTGCAGTTCCTGTAGGCTCCTTCTGCTGGGTAGTGCATTTCAAAGCAAAGACTCAACCATGAGCACCAAGGCGCTTTCAAAGGAACTATGGGACAAAGTTGTTGAAAGGCACAGATCAGGAGATGGGTATAAAAAATATATCAAAGGCCTTGAATATCACTTGGAGCATGTTCAAGACGATTATTAAGAAGTGGAAGGTGTATGGCACCACCTACCTAGATTCGGCCTTCCCTCCAAACTGGATGACCGAGTAAGGAGGAGACTGATCAGAGAGGCTACCAAGAGGCCAATGGCAACTTTGCAAGAGCTACAGGCTTTTATGGCCAAGACTGGCCAAAGTGCATGTGCCAACAATATCCCAATCACTCCACAAATTTGGCCTGTATGGTAGGGTGGCAAGAAGGAAGCCATTACTCAAGAAGTCCATTCTGTAGCAGCATATATATATATATATATATATATATATATATATATATATATATATATATATAGTTGTATTTGTGCATTTTCATTTGCAAGTAAACTGTGACATTAGGGCCTTATTGAGCACTATATTCTGCAATTTTGAATACTGACTTTGGATACTGTTTTAATTCTGGAAAGTGTGTGTTTTTCTTTTATCTTTTGCTAAATTGCATTACTTTTTATGCTCTACGCAGTTCTATGCATGGGTAACATTTTGATTTAATTTTGCTGTTGGGTCTTTAATGGGGAATTTTACATACTGTGATAATAAACACAAATTTAAAAGTATGTACTGTATGACATGTATCTACCAATACCATGTGTGAGGCAGTTCACAGCAGGACCAAACGGCGCTTGTCAAAGGCTGGGACCCCGAAGACTTCACTTAGCTAGGGGCTGGAAGGGCTATGGGGTGGAGAGGAAAGGGTTAAGCTTGAGATCAATTAAACCAGTTAATGCCTAATTAGGTCCGCACCTGTAGCTCACTCCCAACCACTTAGCTCCCCCACACAGCTGTCCTGTATAAGGGTAGCAGTTGTTTGCTTCCAGCTCTTTTGTTTCTACTGACCTGAAGAGCACTCTAGAACCATATGGAGCTTTGTTTGTTTGTATCCTGGCTTGTTTATCCCTAACCAATGTTGGACTATTTATTATTTAGATCTGTTTTGAACCAGAGTTGTGCTATTTGTGTTCTGGATTAAGATTACTGCCCACATTGTTTTGTGTGGCCTGTTTTCCATTTGTGTTCATAATAAACCCTGGACCTCTTCATCTAATAACACTGTCTGTTTATTCAGCATATGTCATCCCGTTCACTATATATGCCATTGGTTTTGAAGAATACTTCAAATTCGCTAGAGATGAACTGTGGGCCATTGTCACTTATAAACTGTTCTGGAATACCGTAGTGACTGAGTAGTCCTGTCAGACCCTGAATGGTCTTCACCGCAGTGGTGGATTCCAGTATGAAAACTTGAGTCCTCTTCGAGTGAGCATCCACCATGGGCTTGATTGCATATGGTACAGTGAGTTTTTGGCAAAACTTTGGTTTGCTGTCAGGTTTCAGTTATCTTAGCCTCAATTCCCTTCATTGTGCCCAGTTCCTTTCTGAATACAGAGCTATGTTTAATCAGAACTGCTTCCAAATTGCTTGGCTGAGTTAAGGATTTTATTTCCTGCCAGTTCAGATTCATTTTCTTAAGCCATACCCTACCAAACAGAGGTGGGTAATCACCCTCAACAACATACAGCTGCAGTAGCTCTGTCTGACCACTGAGTTTCACCTGTACATTAATTTTTCCACTGGGCAAAACTGCTTCTCCAGTGTAATTTTTAAACACTACATTCATATGTTGCAAGGGAAAAATACTTAACTTGTCTTTTCTTTGATATCAATGACACTGCAGCACCAGTATCCAGTTCCATTTTCAAAGGTTTTCCCTCAGTTACTGGTGTGACACAAATATTGGCCATTTCACCTTTAAGAATAAGCACATTCAAAGCCAATTCATTATCTGTATCAGCATCATCACTTGACTCCTTTATTTGCATGTACTGCACACTTTTCTTCCTCAGCTTGCTACTCTGCTGTTCTCTTTTACGATGCACATTCCCATTTTCATACTTTTTCATTCTGCAAACGCATTCTATGTGACCCTTCTTGCCACAACAACGGCAGTCCTTTTCTTTAAACCATCACTCTCTTACGCTGTGGTTATCCTTCCCACAATGGCAGCAATTACTAATCGACTTGCTTCTCTGTGTCAACGTGAGCTTATTTATATTCGGCAAAGCATTAGTTGTTGAGATTACCTAGCAGCCGTCTCCATTGATACAGCAATCTCTGGTACTTTCTTGAAAGTCAGTTCAGCTTCAGATGAAAGATGTTTCTGGATTGCTTCCTTTCTCAAGCCACATACCAATCTATCTCTTAATGTATAAATTAAGATGTGGGCCAAACTCACAGTGCTCTGTTAATTTTTTGAACACTGCTATATACTGCACAACAGACTGGCCCTCTTCTTGATTACATCTGTGAAAAATAAACCTTTCAGCAATTACCAGAGGTTTAGGGGAAAAATGTCCCTGCAGTGTTTGTACTATTTCATTATAGCTTTTAGAACCAGCTTTTTTGGAGCGCTATTAAACTGCTTAACAGGCTGTATGTCTTACCCCTAATCACACTTAATAAAGCCACTACTCACCTTTCTGCTGGTCTGTTGTTTGCAGTAAGGAAGTGTTCAAAACGTTTGATGTAAGTGTTCCAGTCATCTGTATTTTCATCAAAGCAGTCAAGTCATCCTATGATCACTGCCATTTCTTCCTTCTGTAAGTAGTCGTCGTCACTCGTCTAGGTATTGAAAGTTATTTAGACAAACTGTAGTGAATCAATTATTGGTGTGAGGTCATGCACATGACCGGAGTATGCCCATAACAGTAGTGAGGGAATACAATGGAATACAATGACAATATGTCTATAGGTACGAGTACATGTATATAAGATTCATTTTGATCAGATTTGTGATTTTATTTTTCACTTATATTTTATTACCAGTAATGTAAAATACTGAACAAGTTCTGAAAAATAAACCAACTTGAAATACATTATACGCTCAATGCAAACAGCACTACTCTAGCAAGGCACAATGTGAAAAGAAGAATATTTTTGTTTCGACTCATCTCATCATTCTGAGATTCTGATCTTGACTTCTGAAAATGTTTGGTTTCCTGACAGTGTAACTGTCATTATGGTCCCTATTGGCACAAGGAAATATGGTTTCCTCTGGATACTGGTTGATGAGAGTAACACTATTTGTGGTCCCCACTGTCAACATCCCAGCAAGAGGCTGAAAGAGTAAATCAACTAAACCACACAAAGAGTAAATCAACTAAACCACACAAAGAGTAAATCAATTAAACCACACAAACAGTAAATCAACTAAACCACACAAAGAGTAAATCAACTAAACCACACAAACAGTAAATCAACTAAACCACACAAAGAGTAAATCAACTAAACCACACAAGAGTAAATCAACTAAACCACACCAAGAGTAAATCAACTAAACCACACAAACAGTAAATCAACTAAATCACACAAAGAGTAAATCAACAAAACCACACAAACAGTAAATCAACTAAACCACACAAAGAGTAAATCAACTAAACCACACAAAGAGTAAATCAACTAAACCACACAAACAGTAAATCAACTAAACCCCACAAAGAGTAAATCAACTAAACCACACAAAGAGTAAATCAACTAAACCACACAAAGAGTAAATCAACAAAACCACACAAACAGTAAATCAACTAAACCACACAAAGAGTAAATCAACTAAACCACACAAACAGTAAATCAACTAAACCACACAAACAGTAAATCAACTAAACCCCACAAAGAGTAAATCAACTAAACCACACAAAGAGTAAATCAACTAAACCACACAAACAGTAAATCAACTCAACCACACAAAGAGTAAATCAACTCAACCACAGAAAGAGAAAATCAACTCAACCGCAAAGCCGACCACCAGCCACTCCAGTCAACAGTTCGAATGAATTTCAGTGAGGACAGCAAATCCGAGATTGTGGTCTGAGAAAAAAGGAAGTCAATTAAATGTATATATATATATATATATATATATATATATATATTATTAATATATATATATATATATATATATATATATACCCTACATAGACACAAATTGTTTAACCTTTTGAAAACAAAATAACGTGCACTATTTATATACCCTGGAGTCGTGCACAATGTTACTCTGTCTGTGTGTGTGTGTGTGTGTATATATATATATATATATATATATATATATATATATGTGTGTGTGTGTGTGTGTGTGTGTGTGTGTGTGTGTGTGTGTGTGTGTGTGTGTGTGTGTGTTTTAAATCGAGAGTATTAACACTTGGCCAATGTTAAATTGATGTGATAAGCATGTTAATGTTAGGCACAAGTAAAGAACCCGCACACACCTGCCTGTAAACTGACGATTCATGGTTGTACAGCTGCCTGGCAGGCTGGTTCATAGCAGGTACAGCTGCCTGGCAGACTGGTTAATGACTGGTACAGCTGCCTTGCAGGCTGGATCATAGTGGGTACAGCTTCCTGGCAGGCTGGTTCATAGCGAATACAGCTGCCTGGCAGGCTGGTTAGTGACTGGTGCAACTGCCTGGCAGAGTGGTTCATAGTGGATACAGCTGCCTGGCACGTTGTTTCATAGCAGGTACAGCTGCCTGGCACGTTGGTTAATGACAGGTGCAGCTGCCTTGCAGGCTGGATCATAGTGGGTACAGCTTCCTGGCAGGCTGGTTCATAGCGAATACAGCTGCCTGGCAGGCTGGTTAGTGACTGGTGCAACTGCCTGGCAGAGTGGTTCATAGTGGATACAGCTGCCTGGCACTCTGTTTCATAGCAGGTACAGCTGCCTGATATGCTGGTTTATAGCACGTACAGCTGCCTGGCAGGCTGGTTCATAGCGGGTGTACATGTGTGTGTGTGTGTGTTTATATAGCTTTTAATGTGGTTTAAATTACATTAAAACATTGAATGCTCATACCTACAGATTTATATGAAACAAAGATTTGTCAAAGAAAGTGTTCTATAATATGGTATCATTTATTGCTGGTGTATGCCAGAGGCATTTATGTGATGTTCATGTGTCATCATTTCGTGATAATTTTGTTCAGAGAAATGCCTCCAAGGAAACAAAAAAAATGTTCTTTGTTAGCTGAATACAAATTACTAAATACAATTTATTTAAGGCAAGTTATTGGAAAAAGCAGTGTTATTTAAAAGTATGACTGTCTTGTCTTGTCTTGTCTTCTCATTCTCTTTAGTGAAAAATCTTGCTGGAACTGCACCTCCTGCTGCTGCAGTAACCCTTGGAAGCACAATGAGTGCAGCTCATTCTGCACAACCACAGTCTGCTTCTCCACTGACACACACATGCCCATCTTCCTCCAGCACAGTCAGATCCAAACTGCCCCTGCCCAGCAGTAATATCTCATAACATGGTTACAGTACCAGCTTTCCCACAAAATGCACCTGGCCCTACATCTACTTTAACTCCAATATGTTCCAAACTAACTGAGGGTACATTAATGAATGTGCGCTGCAATGTTAATACTACAACATTATTGATCAAATCTATCAACAGAGTACTATAGACACGTCCTGTAGGATATTGCCTTTGGTGAATTGTTATAGCATGAGGTACAGTACCAACCATTGAATTCAACATTAGAAGTGTCTTATCCCATATAGTGTGGATAGCCTTGTTTTAAAATAATGGCCTACCATTATTGCCTAACATTAACCGTCAACTACAGTCGATATATGCTGTTATATATATTATATATATATATATATATATATATATATATATATATATATATATATATATATATATATATATATATACCTATTATAGATATTCTTAGGCTGTGGCTTTTTCAGCTATGCCATGGGACCAGGTCAAATATTTGCATGTATTTACATTGAAAGAATGTATTGAGATATGGTAAGAATGTAATAGCATGCTTGTTGTATGACTATAAGTTGGTTGTTACAGTAGTCGTAGTAATATTTGCTTGTTTTGTCTTCAGGAGAAGCCTGTAATTTGGGTGTAGACATTGGCAAGCAGGCAGCAAAGATGATTCCTTTTAACAAAATCACAGTCTTCCAAGGATCAATCACAAACAAAGATGTTGCTATCTGAAAGCTTCATGATTTTAAGTATGTATTCTTTACAATAATAAGTAGACTGCAATAATACGTTGTAGGTGTAGTGTGACCAACTTTGTATGTCTTCAAAAAGCTCGAAATATGCTACCTGTTAATGCAATTTAACTACACCGAAATTGCATCACCCCCCCAAAAAATAAAGATATTAATAGATAAAAAATAAATATAAATAGTGCTGTTAAATATTCATGATTTAATGAAATGGACATTAACACAACAGTAAACTAAATACCATGTCTATAATACAGAGAAATTCTACCTGATCTCATTGACCTTTCATGCAATTTACTGCCTACTATAAAACACTCCCATTTTATCTAGTCTCTTTTGAGTTTGTTTGTAGTTGCTGCCATTTCATTATCTACTAATCTCAGATTATTCCCACCTGTTTCTGGCTGATGTCTGTGTCTCTCTCTCTCTCTCTCTCTCTCTCTCTCTCTCTCTCTCTCTCTCTCTCTCTCTTGGATCACCCCCTTTTGCGGTTTGCCTGGAAATGGAATCGCCAATAGCAGCTCTCCTTCCATCCGATTTGGAAGATGGCCTCCTGATGCCGTTTGCACAGCTCTGCCGTGGGAAGAGAGCTGCTCCCTGCCTGCTGACAGCAGAGCGCTTGTATGACAAGGACTGGCTGACAATCAGTGATCGCCTTGCCTTAGCTCTATTTCAATCCTCACAAAGCTTTGCCTGCTGAATCTGTCTTTACTCCTCACCTGCAATCAGGCACCCCTCCCCTGCTCCCCACTCAGCACCCGCTCCCTCAGAGCCAGCACAATTTACCGTTCCATCATGGTATGTTCAGAGTTTTAACCCTTTGCAGTCCATTTATTCAGCTCTTGTCAAGCGCATCAGGTCCAATTTGTTTAAAAATGTTTACTTTTCAGAGTAAAACAGGTTTAAAAGGCACTGAGTCGCAAAAGCACACTCAGTACTGCATCTCTAGCCAAGCCCCACCCCTTGTTTTCTGAATTTTACCTCTGTATAGGCGAGCATACTGATAAATCCTCTCCTGATCACTCGTTTTATCATCAAACTCCTCAATAATGCGACCCAAGTCATTATTTTATTAATATAACATCTCAAAAAACTCTGCAAATGTCCATGATGCAGAAGCAGATATCTCCTTTGTTTATGTCCGTGTTATCTATGCACTACTCCTCAGTTTTCCCAGCACTATCTTTTTGAAGACATGACTGCACAATAATGCAAATACAGAGTATATATATATATATGGTATGAGGTTCTTACTGTGGAATGCAGTATTTTGTTTTCACCAGATATAACGAGGCCCATGTTGGCCGAAAAGTTCCACTTTTGACACATCTGTCCATAGAACATTGTTCCAGAACTCTTGTGGATCATCCAGGTGCTTTTTGGCAACGCATTCATGTTCTTCTTAGTAGAAGTGGTTTCTGCCTTGCTGCTCTGCCATGAAACCCATTTTTTCCCAGTGTCTTTCTGATGGTGGAGTCATGAACACTGATCTTAGCCGAGGCAAGAGAGCCTGGCAAATCCCTGGATGTTCTAGGGTTCTTTGTGACTTCCTACACGATTTTACACCTTGCTCTTGGTGAGATTTTGGCAGGACAGACACTCCTGGGAAGATTCCCAAACTTTCTCCATTTGGACAATATAGCTCTGATTGTGGTTTGGTGGAGCCCCAGAGCCTTAGAAATGGCTTTGGAATCGCTTTCCAGACCAATAGGCATCAACAACTTTTTTCTTCAGGAGGTCTTCAGGAATTTCTTTTGATCGTGGCACGATGTGCCTCTAGGAACCTGTGTGCTGACAACTTCATTCTGATGGGAAGGGCCAAAGTTAGTCAGATTTATATTGGGCAGGGCTGGCCCAAATCAGGCCTGATTGTTAACCAAAGTATTCAAACAACTGACCCTAATTATCCCTTTAATTATGTTGAGTTAACTAGGTGGCAAAAACTTTTTCATACCTGCAGATTGCATGTTTGATTATTTTGCACACAAAACAAATGACAGCACCACCACCATCATTTTTTTTTCTCTCGGACTCCCTATATATATATATATATATATATATATATATATATATATATATATATATATATATATATAATATATATATATGTATATATTTTACTTACACACACACTTAATGAAAATACCAACATCATACAAGTGATATACAGAATCCAGTGAAATAGAAAAAATTAATTACACAATAAATATAAGATTAATAAATTCAAAGCACAAAGGTAGACATTGACAGCAGATACAAATAATTTATTTATATAATTATTCAAAATCGTCTTAAAATATAAGAGGGAAAATACTAAATAAAAATCAGCTGTAAAGATAAATGTACTAATTCCACATTTAAAATATACTGGACCAAAAACATTTGATATTCCAAGGTATAGTTACCTTGGTACAAAATTTCTAACGCAGTTTTTTTTTTCATTTCAGTAATGCAACTGTATGAGTTTCAGTTGTGTCTTCACTAAGAATAAAGTAGGCAACTGGAACCCAATGACCTGCTGCATATAATGCATACCCATAAGCAGTGACACCTTTGTATGTTGCATCCATAAAGATCATACTGTTGCCATACTTCTCTATAATTCACGTTGCCATTTACATGACAACACAATTGTAAGAGGCTGCTGGATACTGTGAAACAAGGGCTGCAGTGACATGTAATTCTGTATAACAGCTTTAACATCTAGAGCTGTCACAAAGAATCTCCGATCTTTCAAATTATTGCACCCTCTACCTTTTGCCCATTCACTTGCCCGAACAATAATTTCACTTGATTGTAGTTTCTGTGACAACCAAACCACATAGCTCTGGATGTATCTGATTGCGTTTCTGTAGTTCAGGGTCACTAAGGTCATGACCATTGTGATTTGGTTGAAGTCGTACAATACACACTTTATAATTAATATCACTAATAAAAGTGAAGCTTACATACAAGCAACAACTGTTTTACAGGGGTCACCACTGGATGATCCTGTTGCTGTAGAGCTTTCACATCTAAAGTTTCACATCATTGCTTCTTGATATGGTAGAAACCAATTCCCGAGTCACAGAGGTGCTTTAAATTTTCTTCAATTAACTTATCTCGATTTGTTTTGTAAAATGTACAGAGAACTCTGTATTGACTCAATTCAATATACATCCATGTTAAAACCTAAAAAATTAAAATAATTAATGACAGCCTCCACTGTAAACATGTATGACAGCTATTTAATTTAATATCTGGCCTGTCAGACAGCTGCATCCGACATTAACCAGCCTGCCAGACAGCTGTATTCGCCATGAACCAGCCTGCCAGGCAGCTGCATCCATCATTAACCAACCTGCCATGCAGCTGTACCTGCTATGAACCAGTCTGCCAGACAGCTGTATAACCATGAATCATCAGTTTACAGGCAGGTGTGTGCGGGTTCTTTACTTGTGCTTAACATTAACATGCTTATCACATCAATTTAACATTGGCCAAACATTAATACTCTCGATTTAAAAACAAAACAAAAACTATTGTGCGCGAGTATATAAATAGTGCAATCCAACTTTGTTTTAGCATGGGCCAAAGGGAATATATATATATAGTCAACTGACGGTAGTGTGTTGCCCAATAAGATGGGTTTTCCTGGTGCAGACAGACAGTGACAGACACATAGCGTTATCAGGTGAGTGACTTATTACAACATTTGCACAGTTCTTTATTACACCACGGAACACGCCCTGTACAGGCAACTAAATAAACTCACTTTTTGTCCCTCTCTAGGCTAATTCAGGATCACAGGTGAGTAGTGGTTGGAGGCCTAATTCCAAATAAACAGGGCATTGGCCAAACAAAAACAAAACATGCTCACAAAACAACACGTCTCAAAACAGAGATTTTTCTAAAGCTGCACTTATACTTTCAGGTACTAGTAGTACTATTATTTTTCTTTCCTGAAAATTCCAAACAACAGAGTGAAAAAGATTCCAAAAAGACTAAACAGTCAAGTGAGTGTTCCCCACAGCTACAACACACTGCTACTGCGACTGCTACAGCACACAACTACCGACCACCCTCAACTGTTCTGCCTGGTTTTATTTTAAGCTGCCCAACCAGTCAAAATTGCTATTTTTGCTGTACACTCAAGCAATATGAAAATACGATTAAAAGATGAATATGAGGCAAAAGTACAGAATGTCACCTTTCATTTCTGGCTGTTTCAACACACATATGTTTTACCAACTAAGAGTAACAGCACTTTTAGAGTTCCATCCACCCATTTTATGTGCGCATAAGTATTGAGACATTTGGCTTACAGGTGTTTCTAATTGATCAGGTATTTCCTTTTGCATTGGCTGTCCACACATAAAAGAGCTGTGAATGTGTAGTCTCAGTTCTATACTTTGCTTTTGCCTTTGGAGTCTGTGTTTGATGTCAGTAGGCATAATCCAACATGAAGACTAAGGGCTGTCTATGAAAGAAAAGCAAGCGATTTGGAGGCTAAAAGAAAAGAGGAACTCAATTAGAACCATAGCACTAAAGTTGGGCGTAGCCAAATCAACAGTTTGGATTGTCCTGAAAAAAAATCCACTGGTGTCTTCAGCAATTGGCAACGACCAGGTCGGCCAAGGAAAACAACAGTAGTTGATGACAGAACAATGGCCAGAGCAGTGCAAAAAACCCTCAAACAAGTGTCCGTGAAACCTCCAGAATGCTGGGGTGAAAGTGTCACAATCTACTGTTCGCAGAAGACTTCGGCAGCAGAATTACAAAGGCTAACTGCAAGATGCAAACCTCTGATCAGCACCAAAAACAGAAAGGCCAGATTAGAATTTGGTAAAAAGTACAGAGATGAGTCAGTACAGTTCTGGAACAGAGTTTTATGGACAGATGAGACAAAGATTAACCTTTATCAAAGTGATGGGAAGGCAAAAGTGTGGAGAAAAAAAGGAACTGCAGATGATCCAAAGAATACCATCTCATCTGTGAAGCATGGTGGAGGTAGGGTCATGGCATGGGCATGTATGGCTGTCTCTGCAACGGGCTCACTCATCTTTATTGATGATGGAACAAATGATGGCAGCAGCACAATGACTTCAGAAGTGTATAGAAGCATTTTGGCTACCAATGTACAAGGAAATGCCACCAGACTCATTGGGAGGCACTTCTCAATGCAACAGGACAATGACCACAAACTACTCATATTCATATTCATACTCACATATATATATATATATATATATATATATATATATATATATATATATATATATATATATATATATATATATATATATATATATATATATTCTTCAACTGGGCACTAACAAATCTAAACTCCTTCTAGTAGGATCTAAAACTCAACTTAAGAATCTAAATATAGCTGCCCTGAACCTCAGAAACTGTCTGCTGCTGCCTTCCTCCACAGTACAAAGCCTTGGTGTACTTCTTGACAGCAACCTCTTCTTTGATGCCTACATCTCCTCCGTGGTCAAATCTTTTTGTCTCCTCTCAACTTGACTACTGCAACGCTATATGGTGGTCTCCCGGAACGCATCATAAACCGACTGCAGCTAGTTCAGAATGCTGCTGCCAGGATCCTTACCAGATGCAAAAAATGTGGTCACATCACCACCCATCTTGCCCAGCTGCACTGGCGACCTGTAAAGTTCAGGATTATTTTCAAAACTCTCCTGCTTACCTACAATGCCCTTCATCACACAGGTCCTGAGTACCTACTCAACCTGCTGAACCGCTATGTCCCTGCTCTCAAGTTGAGGTCCTCCAACTCTGGCCTGCTTGTTATCCCCAAGCAAAAGTGCACCACACTTGGACAACGCTCATTTATCTTCATGGCTTCTGACTTACTGGAACTCTCTCCCAGCTTTGGTGTGTGTTGCTCCCACCATCACTCACTTTAAATCAACTCTTAAGACCCACCTGTTCTCTTTTGCTTTCCATGCTCTTTAAGCCTGATATCTGATATTAACTGCTGTGTTACTGTTACTATTTCACATATTATGATACTGTCATGTATTATATACTTTCCACTATATTTAATGTATTATGCAATGTTTTTTACTGTATGTAAACCCCCCCTCCCCTTTAGGGCTGTTATGTTTTTATTTGTCCTTACCACACATCACACAGGGATCTGGGGCTCTTTTCAGGGTTTTGGTTTATTCACCAAGAAAGAAGAAAGAAGTGTTGAAGAGAGGTAATACAGGGGGAAGTAGAAAAGATGTGTGAATAATCTTATTCAGAGCAAGAGGGTGGTGGTGGCCTCTGTAAGAAACAGATACACATTATCATCCAGGCCCTGCCACCTCCACACGTTACATCATATCTTGACAGATAAGTTAAATTTAACATGTTCTATGCGTAATACAAAACACAGTACGGTACAGCATAAACAATAACACAAATCTTTGTTATATCACATGAAATTATACACACCCGCTATCTCACTTTTCAGGGTTCCAATCTACGCAACAGGTGCGCCTAAATACAGCTCTCTCTCCATCCAGAGATTTTCACGCTCTGACAAACATGTTCTGATGCAACCTCTCTTAACTCAGTGCCTTAAAGGGATAGTCCTGCCTTTGGCCGACATATAAAACAACTCCCTTTTTACCACCCGGTTACATGTATATCATGTATTATGCATTTCTCTGTATTTGAAGTATTATAGATTTTCTTGTTGTTACTGCATTTTGTAACGCTCTTTGTGATGGTGGTGCACTATGAAAGGCGCTATATAAAATAAACTGTGACTGACTGTTATGAGATTAAATACATTATTTATTTTATGCTACTTACCTCCTTTTCTCCATGTGTTAATACTGTTGTTTTAATGATTACAATTCACCTCCCATTTTCTCAGATTTGCTGCCCTCACTGAAATTTATCCATTCATTCATTCATTCTGTCGACTGGAGTGGCTGGTGTGCCGCCTTGCACGTGACATCACAGAAAGATGCACTCTCGATCAACTATCTGCCTAAGAGGTTTCGTTAATTTACTCTTTCAGCCTCCTGCACATCCCACGTGACTGCACACCAGATATGTTGGGGTTTCTGTAGTCAGTGTTACACGCTTTCATTTTTTTCCAATACAACGGCTGACCAAGAATGAGATTTCCTGGCCATCTCACATACTTGTCTGTGGAACTGAGAAACATTTTGTCTTGTTACAATAAGCTATATGTAAATGGCCAACCTATACCTCTGAATGTAAATCAATTTGAAAGTGTATAACATGATCATATTACAAAGTTGTCACTAATTAACAATACTTCAGAAGAGACATTTTTTACCTTTGAAGTACCACGTGCCATATCACAGCAATAATTCTTTCAACATGATCCTGATTGTTTTGATATTTTTATTCACACATCAACGTGGGGATTTTTTTTTTTCAAATGTTTGTCAGGAGAAAGCTTTTTTCTTCTAAACATCACAGTGTACTGAGATCATGCTCCACCCTGCAACAATGCGAGTGCTCTGATTGAAACAAATGGTGTATTGTGAGAACAAAAAACCAGCATTGGTGCAAGAAGGAGCATGATCTGGGTACACTGTGATATTTAGAATAGAAATTGTTTTTCTGCTGACAAATGTTCCTAATTAAAGCTTGAGAAATGTATTTCCCATTTGATTTATGACCCTTGAAGTGTGATTAAAGGGCATGGGTCTACAAAGAAGACATGGTTCTGTTAAAGAAGTAAATAGATGGCTTTTATTTATTGTGCGGTAATACACTTTAACATCTTCCTTTTGTTTAATTTCATTTTCTGGAAAAAATTCTATCTCACTCTCCCTAAGCCTCTTTAATGGGTTTTTGAATGATTGTTTTCAATTCTTTGTAATCAAAAGAAAGCAGACTACATGAGACCTTTTGTTGAATTTATTAAGAAATAAAAAGGACAGAACAGTAGTTTTAGTTTTGCTGATATTAATGTTCCATCTGAGAGACACACACACACACATTATATATCTATATATATATATATATATATATATTATATATATATATATATATATATATATATAGATATATTTTTATATATCAAAAATAACACAAGGGAAAACAAATATTATGAATGAAGTCATTTAAAGACAAGGGATTGAGAAAAGGTATCTGCTAAATATTCCGGGATTCTCATTCCTGTTATAAATGCTCAGATAGATTCCCTGTGGAGACTATCCTTATATATTGAATAAATAAAAGTTTCCATTTTCTTAATTTATCATTCACGCCTTCCACCCACAGAGACCTGGGTTTCAATATGCCTCAAATTGTGTTTGGTCATCTCATTTAACTTCCAGTGAAGCCATGAAATATGTTTCCATGGTTTCTCAGCTAAATTCTTAGTATCACTGTTGCTTAGTTGAAAAATATTTACCAAAAAGAGCCAGTAGCTTCAAATGTAATTTGTGTTGTTTTCAATCGTTCGGAGGGCTCTGGGTTCTGTTGCTGTTATACTGAGTCACCATTGTTCTCTAAATCTGCCTTTACCTGCCTTTGAGCTTGTCTAGAGTATCATATGTGCCTGGACTCTAATCTTATGACAATGCCTTTTCAACTAGCTACACCCACTCTACATACAAAAAGAGAGTAGACGGGGAAAACCAATGAAACTGCAATTAAATGTGAACCTGCCTCTTGTTTTAATAGAATTATAAAAAGAAGAAAAAAATGTGCACTGAATGAGGCAAACTTTTATTTTTAGAGGATTTTCAAGAGGGTTTTTTTATGATTTTTTTTTTTTTCCTAATATTTATTCATAATGTGAAAGCTGGGTGAAAGTAAGGTGGCAGATGCCTTAAGACATAATGTCTGTTGGCAGCCACAACCACCGATCTCTATTGAAAATCTAAATCTCTTGAGATTTACATTGACATTCACAACATTATATAATGCAGGGATGGTCAATTCAGCAGGTTTTATGTGTAACCCTTAATCATCAATTTGAATTTTGACTAGTGTGGCAGGGTAACCGCAGAGGGAAGAGTCAGAGTCAGGAAAAATGCAGTGAAACAAAATACTTTAATTAACCAAAAAACAGAAATAAAAAGGAACGAGGACCAAACAAAAGGTACAAGCAAAAAAAAAAAAAAAAAAAAAAGGTCTCGAACAAAACACTGGAACAAAAAACAACTTAAACATTGTATAGAAAGATCATTTTATTATTATTATTATTATTATTATTATTATTATTATTATTATTATTTTATTTTTTTCTGCAGGCAACACTCACTCTATGTCTCCCCCAAACCAAACTACTCCACTAGACAACCATCCCACCTGGCTTTTATGGTCTGTGGCTGGAGCTCAATTAACTAATTAAGGCTCCAGCCACATTCTCACATGTATTTTGCAGGGAGGAATTTAACCCCCTCCCTGCCAATCCAAAACAAACAAGAATTAATGAAAATCATAATAAAAACAACAATAAAAATTAAATTTTATGCATTTAACCAGAATATGCAATTATAAGGAATGTATATGTACATATTCATAAGAAATGTGCTTCACAACTGTATACAATTAAATGTACCTGTAAGAAACTGTAACTGCATAGTCTGGTTGCATAAACGTTTTAGGCACACAAGATAAGTAATTACCAGTAATAATAATCTACTGTAATATGACTTAGCATGATGTGCTTCATATTATTTCAAGCTAGATTTTTGTGCTACTTGCATAAATTGCCTCAATAAATTTAGTAGATATTGAACATTTCACCAGTCTAATTTTGTGAGTTTACAATTAGAAAAACAAGAATACAAAAAAAAAAACATCTTCTCTCTTCTCTATTAGGTGCAATTCTGAAAGTTTTCTTTCATTCATCTAGAGTTTTTTTTGGAGGGATCTGGCAGCACTGCTGCTCACACAGAATAAAGCTTTATACAAATAAGAGCTTGCCGCCCATTCATATATATATTTTAAATGAAGTTGTAACTGCTTTTTTTGAGCAACTGTTGTAAATGATTGTTTTTGGTAGCTATCCATACAGCATATAGCAAGTGATGCTAGGTGTGCTGAGGATATCTTCAGGCTGCTGGGAGACTGCCCGAAGCACACCTTCTAAAACGTTAGCACTTTCATGTCAAGTCACCACTCCTTGGTTAAAAGCCCCTTTCCTGCTGTGAATGTCCAGCAAAGTGAACATACTTAGCAGGTGTTCTCAAGGCTTCATCCAAGCTGGCTACTGCTAGAATCAGTTTATTTGAGAGTTTATTTAAAGAATATGTGACTAAAGGGAGTGCTAACCAAGGCTTTAACATCCATGTACTAAACTGTTGTTTGTATTACAGATACTAACATTCTCCTTTTGGATTTATTTAACATTTGTAGATTTGCTGCTTCCTGGGAAGTATTCCCATCTCTTGTGCTGTAAATCACATGGTCTATTTGCAGTTAGATCACTGATGTAAATACAACACAGGAGACAACTGCATATTAAAGAATTTGTTTAATTCTTTAAGGAGGTAAAACAAATGTCATTATTCTATACAGTATGTGTCATGAAAAAAACATCACATGTGTTTGGTATCCTCCAGGCAAATTTGTTATCCTTGTTCCGCTTACTTATTTATGCTGTCAATTATAATAAACAATATTTTTTTATTGTAATGTGGCTTATGATGTCACTACACTGAAGACAGTCTCTGTTTCTCAGTATAGAGCAGAAGGACAACTATGTGTGCCATTTTTTTAAATTACTAGTGCTGTATAAGATTAGTAATCAATAATTAATAAATACATTAAAACCTAATACATTAATTATTTATCCTATTTCATTTTAATGTTGCAGGTTATGGTTTTTTGTGACATATCTTCTTTTTTTTTTATTTAGTCGTTGATAATGATTTTTACTCCATTTTTCTCCCCAATTTAGAATTGCCAATTGTGTTATTATTAATCCCAATTTGCAACCCCCTGGCGACTCGGGAAATGGTGACTGACACACGTGTCCTCCGAAACGTGTCCCTGCCAAGCCGTCTTTTTTCACACTGCGGATCCACAGCGAAGCCACCAGACCTGTAGTGCTGGAAAACACAGATGTGAATGACTCCACTGCAGACCTACAGGCATCCTATCAGCCACATGGGTCACTGGTGCACAGTGAACCATGGATTCCCCTGCCAACCCAAGCCCTCCCTACCTGGGCGGCGCTTGACCAATTTAGCGCCACCCCCTTGGAACTCCCGGTCATGGTTAGCAATAACACAGCCAGGATTCGAACCTGCGACCTTCAGGCTATAGGGTGTTTACCTTTTTTAGAAATAAGACATCAGTAAGCATGCTGTAACTACCCTAACTCATTTGAAGGTACTGTACGAAGTAAAATGCATGGAACTCATCTTTTCTAACAGGTGATCAGAGAAGTGTACTCTGCATACCTGGTGTTTTGTAAAGTCTTTTTCAAATTTATTTTATTAAAATGCCTTCATGTAAGTAAGAAATTAGATCAAAGTTTACTTCCATCTTGCATTCCAAGTTGTTTTTAATGATATGCTGCATGCTTAGCAATAGAATGTATTTGTATTGCTGTATGTCACGATTAAAAAAAAACAACAAAATCGGGTCACTAACATCTCATTACATAACATAAAGATAACTCCTGGAAATGTAATCTCATGAGTGGCATAAAAAGTCATTTTTGAGTTATTGAGGAACTGAGTTTAAAGTCATTATGAAGTTTATTCCAAGACCACAGCTACAATATATCTGCATTAAAGTAAAAATAAACATGCAAAGAAACTTTAGCATAAGAAATGAGCTGCCAGTCATGACTACAAATAATGTTTGTTTAGTTTTTTAGAAATGTTAAATATCTCAGATGAAGAAATGCTGAATCTTAGATTGAGTTTATTTGTAAGTACCAATGATTGTTAGGAATGGAAACCCCACTTAAACAAAAGTCTTGTTTTAGTCGGAAATAAGACGCATGAGGAAGAGGCAGAGAGAGATAGAGACAAGGGTGGCCATGGCCAATGGAATTGCTGTGTGCCAGACCCCTGCTTTCAGTGTTAGACAGTGGCATGGGGGAAGTTGGGTCAAACATCTCCCTGGTGTGCCTGATGGGCTGTAAATTGTGTTTTTATTTGTTAGGTGCCTGTGGCAAAGTGCTCCGCCCCTGGGCTATTTATTTGTGTTGTATGTTACATGTAGTGTGTTAATGTTGGTGTATAGTCATTGGTACACGGGATATAAATGGGTCTGTGTAACACAAGTGTTTAAAATGTATATTTGTATTTAGGCACGAGGATTGCACAGCAGTTCATGTGCAGGTAAAATGTAATAATATGTGAGCACAGGGAATTGCACTTTTATTAATTTACGTGCAGTTGTACAGAGACTCCAGTTGAATGATTGATTAGCAATCGAGCCTCGGTACAGCTGTATAAAAGCAACATGTTTTTACTCACTGGAGGTTGTGTGTTCAGTTAGTGGAGAACGGGATTGGAGATGGAGGTAACAATAATAATAATAATATTTTAAATATCAGCTCACCATGTTTGTCTCTTTATTTTGGCGAAAGTGCCGTGTCCTGTGTTTTTGTTTGTCTTTGCAACCTTTTATTTCCTGTTTGGTACTGTTATTTTGTGTTGGTTCCTGTTTCTGTTCTGACGTTACTCAATGCAGACGTCTTTGTGACACGTCGTGTCAGAACCGGGATTACCAGCGTCTCCTAGACGCAGACCAGAGCAGGGACCGCAGTTTTCTTTTTGGAAAAAAAAAAAAAAAAAGATGGTTGGGTTTTTTTTGTGTGTGTGGGAAAAAAAAAAAGTGTTTTTGGATTACAAAAAAATAAACTAATAATAATAAAGAAATGGGGAGAGGAAAGCGACAGCAACGACTGCAGGAGGAGGACACAGAGGAGTTCCGCCTGAAGGCTAAGAACCCAGGGCGATGTGATCAGTCGTCACCAGTGTCCCCCCTCTGCGAACAGGGGCATCGCTTTTCAAGCTGTCCCTTCCGAAGTTATGAAGAGGAGGAACTAGAGCCTAGGGGGGAGGAGACAGAGTCTTTTCCGTCCTTTGAGGAGATGCTGGATTGGGTGTCGGACCCGGAGTGGAGTGGGGAGGACCTCCCACTGGTTGTTGACCTGCTGTGGGCCAGAGATGGGGAATGTTGGGAATGCTGAGATAAATATTACTACCCAGTGCCCTTCGTGAACCCAGCAGCCATGGTGATCAACTACTTGGCTGCCGATATGGGACTGCCCCAGCAGGTTGCATTCCAAGTGGGAGGTGCCACGCCTACCTGCATCCTCATTGGGCTGAAGGGAGACGCAGCTCTCATCTCCACTGGCAGAGGAAGAATGCCTGCTGGTTTCGCCTCCAGAGCCGGAAGGAGAGGAGCCATCTCCAGCGCCAGAGGGAGAGGAGCCGTTGCTGCCGTCTCCAGCACCAGAGGTAGAGGTCGCACTGCTGTCTCCAGAGCAGGAGGGAGAGCTGCACCAGTCCCCTGCAAGTGAGGGAGAGCCACACCAGTCCCCTGTAACAAGGGTAGACTACACACTGCTCACACCTCCATCGCCAGAAGACTACATGGCGCTCCCACCTCCATTGTCAGGAGACTACATGCCTCCGCCATCTCCATCGGCAGGATCAGAGCAGCAGGAGCTGCCTTGGCCTCCGCCACCTTCACTGGCAGGAGACTACATGCCTCCGCCACATCCACCGGCAAGAGCAAAGCAGCAGCAGCTGCCTCTGCCTCCGCCACCTCCACTGCCAGGAGCAGAGAAGCAGGAGCTGCCTCTGCTTCCACCATCTCCACCGCAGGGAGCAGAGCAGCAGGAGCTACCTCTGCCTCCGCCACATCCACCGGCAGGAGCACAGCAGCAGGAGCTGCCTCTGCCTCCGCCACCTCAACCAGCAGAGGGTGAATGCCTGCTGGGTCCCCATCCACCAGCAGAGGATGAATGCCTGCTGGTATCACTTCCCCCACCAGCAGAGGATGAATGCCCGCTGGTATCACTTCCCCCACCATCACGAGGAGAGAAGCTGGAGCTGCATCTGCCTCCATCACCATCAGGGGGAGAGGAGCAGGAGCTGCCTCTCCCTGCATCACCAGGAATAAATGCTGGCGGTCCTCAGCAGCCCTTGCATAGAACTGCCTGGCCGCAGTGGCTGAGAAGAGGGCCAACACCCGCACCCCAGCTTGTCCTGACTCTCTGCCTCGCTTTGCCCAAGGATGCCTGCCTCGCTTTGCCCAAGGATGCCTGTCTCGCTTCGCCCAAGGATGCCTGCCTGGCATCGCCTGGGGTTGCCTGTTGCAGTCAGCTCTGCTTGGCCGCAGGGGTCAGTGTGGCCGGAGCCCCACCAGAGGCAGATGCCAGCTATGAAAAAGGGGGGAGAGGTCAGGAGACCACCTGGTCCCCGCAGCAATTTCGCTGCAGGAGTTCTGGGGGCTGGAGTCCCCCCAGAGGGAGCTGCTGGCTATAAGGGGGGAGAAGACCACCTTACCCCGCAGCAGTTTCGCTGCCAGAGACCTTGGGGGAGGTCTGGAGACCACCAACCCCAGCAGCTTTTCCGCTGCTGGACTTGTCCAGGCTGAAGGAGTCAGTCTGGGAGCTGTCAGCACGTCTGCTGACAACCACACCATTGGCAGCATTTCCGCTGCCAGTGGTACAGCGGGAGGAGAGATTCCTCCCACTGTCAGCATGTCTGCTGACAGCATGGCCAGTAGCAGCCTGGCTACTGGCAACATTGCCGCCCATCAACCCCTTAAAGTCCCTGTTCTTGGCCCAGGACTTTGAGTGAGACTTTTGGGATTTTAAAGGGGGAGATGGCCATTGAGACCATGTGTGCTTTGCACAAGGGGGGGTATATGTGGCAAAGTTCCCACCCCTGTGTGTATTTTGTGTTATATGTTGCATGTTAATGTTGGTGTATAGTCATTGGTACACAGAATATAAACGGGTCTGTGTAACACGAGTGTTTAAAATGTATATTTGTATTTAGGCGCGAGGATTGCACAGCACTTCACGTGCAAGTAAAAAGTAATAATATGTGAGCACGGGGAATTGCACTTTATTAATTCACGTGCAGTTGTACCGCGACTCCAGTTGAATGATTGATTAGCAATCGAGTCTCGGTACAGCTGCAGAATGTATTCTGCTTTGAGATACATGTATAAAAACATGTTATTCTATGACCCGAGGGACCATACAATACTTCCTGAAAGTAATTGCAATGACAGGGTCTTTATAAGGAATAATGGACACTACTCTCGATTATTTGCTCAAAATAAATGTTTATAAATAAAATAATAGTTATTCTTTTCATTATTATCAGTAACAAGGAAAAAACGTACCTGATAAACTCAGTTCATGAAATAGTATTTGCTTATATCCACTCATTTCTTGATATTTATAAATGTTGTAAAAAAAATATTAAATGCCCCTCTCAGTGATGAAAAAAAGCTATCAGGAAGTGAAATTGAATCCCTTCCCTATCCAATGGTATGTGTTTCAAGCCTGTACTTCTTGTAAACATGATCACGGTCCTTAAAGGGTTAACAGACCAGCTGCTTTCGCCAATGACTGACATTTTTATTATCATACATTTCTGTTTCTGTACTTCACCTGCTTCCTAACCTACCCAAGTACTGACATATCTACTGTACATGGTGCTCATTAATATGGCAGCACCTGTCATTTTTCAGCCAAGTACAGAAGCACATTGCTGTTCTAATCACTTGTTTACTACAATAGGTGGTTGTCACTTGTGATCTTTTCCTATAGGGTGTATCTGCATGGGACAGTAGCTGTGAAGCTTTAAAATAGCTAGGCTAATTCGAGTACCTGATTTGAATACTTTAATACAGTCACACAAATTGCTGCCCACGGCCCTGTATAAAATTCTAAATCATGGAGTAATTGTATGGGCAGAATGGGCCTGTCAGTTATGGCTGACCATGGCCTAGACAGTTGTTTGTAGTTATTGTTGTGTTGTACTTTGCAATGTTAGTTAGTGCTGAAAGAGATAACTCATTAAATAACCAGTGTCATGTCTATCATTCCTGTGAGATGTACGGGACCTTGGAGGATTGGTTCCAATCATCCTGGATTTTGTGAAATGACTTACAGCTCCTTTTTCAGAATTATGTACAGCTTCGACATCCTGAAGCATGGTTGCAGTTTTAACATTCTTGCTTCCATCCCAGAAATTAGCATTTTCATTCCTGCTGTTTCTGCTGCTACTTTTGCAACCAAGTCAGCATTATTTTTCAGTTGTACTCTGAATTTGTGAATTGTATTTTCAGTTTATGAATCAAATGTACAAAGGAATTGCTCTGTCCACAGTAAGAAAACTTTTTCCAGTAAGGTCAAATTGTTCATGTACAACACTATGCATGTACAACACTATGAAGGCTAGACTATGAGACTGGTTCTTAAAGCTTTATGAATAGAGCCCAGAGACACTACATACTTGTATGTATTTCTTAATCAGTGTCACTCCGGGTGTTCATTTGTCAAACGTTTCGCGCTGTATGTAGGGTCACTCCCACACTCCTGCACAAGAACTCGTCTATTCCACAGCACTTACGTGTTCACATTATCCAATCGCTTCCCTCTAATTGAAAGTGAGCCCTTCTAACACACGTCATTAAAAACCTGGAGAAGGTAAGCAGCCTATAGTTTGATAAGGTCATGATCATGCCTCTTATAAATCCGGAATCCATAGCAGCAGGCAAACAGGGGTAAGGTTTAATAAGAAGAATATCATATCAATTGCCTGCCCTGCAGGTTTCTGCTTGAGCTCACCAGGTGCCTGGTCAGTTGGGGCTGCCGTAGAGCAATGAAGAGCCAATATGACACCCCATCTGGAATCCCATTCAAAGACAGGGAACTTCGAACAGTCAGGATGCGAACCTACACTCCTCGGACTTTCTGGCTCACCCTGCTCACTGCATGGCTCTGCCTTTACCAGGTGTCATTCTAAGTAATAACTTTTAATCTTAACGTTTTAAAGTACATATAGCTAACAGAATATGTATAGTATATCTAAGATAATATGTATTACCATCACTGTAGATCTCACATATTCCTATATGAAAGAGGCACACGTTATGTATTTGATTTTTAATGGCCTTTTTTCATTGCATTTAAAAAATTGCCACTCATATCTTGGACTCTTTTCAATGCCGTACTTCCCGTTAAAGGAATGCATCCAACACATGTGAATTGCTTCTGGGAGTTTGGGTCTTTGAAGGAAAAACAATACTGAATGTTTCAGACAGTAACAGCTGAACTGGAGGGACTGTTTTTACGAACAATAAAGAAACAAAAACAAAGGTAAAGAAAACTGCAGATATATTGGCTGAATCTCATAAATGTGTATTTGCATTACATGAAAGGATTAGGTGCTGGCATTATAATATTATCTGGATTTATATTTTTTATTTTCTGTAAGAGTTACCAGAAGACTTCTGTAATTGTACCAGTATTTACTTTTAGCTTAACTGGCTGAGCCAGTCAAGGTTGGCGTATGCGTGGCAAAGTGAGCAATTCCCTATATTGCCACAACAAGAATACATACACACGCTATTTGCCATATTTCCCCATTTTATGGTAACCACTATGGCTTCCCATGACGCATTGTATTGATTTTAAAACGCTATCACGTAAAGCTATTCATGGTCCTAGCCCTGCCTATTCATGTGAGTTACTTATTCCCTACAAACCAGTTCCTACTTTGGTCTCTTGGGCATTCCAGGAACTTGATTAAAAACATGTAGTGCATGGGCTTTTAGTTCTCAAGCTCTTTCACTTTAGAATTCACTTCAAAGTTTTATTCAGAGTGCTGAGCCAATCTGCATTTTAAGTCTAAGCTCAAAACATTTTTCTTTGATTTGGCCTCTCACTAGCAAGTAGTTTGGAGCTCTTTTAGTTCGCTGTTATATACATAACATATACATTTATAACATATACATTTATACATTATATACATTTAATTGATAAGGTATGGTATATTGATCAACCCAGAGATGACCTCCACCAATGTCAAACAAGCGGCTGCTTTACACTGACAGCTGACATACGATTATAATGGTTTAGAATCTCCATTATCCCACAGGTGTACCACTGCAGGAAGATAATTTCACACCTGTAAGATATCTAATTGGTTGAAAATCCTGCAACATTATAATAGGAATCAGTTGTTTGTCTTTATTCCACCATAAATATACTTCCTGTAGTTTATATATATAAAGTTCACCTTCCATCAAAATACTAATTATTCCATATCAAAATGTCACTGAACACTGACTGAAAGTAACACCTTATCAAATCTCTGCTCTGATGTGGAACTAAAGAAAACTTTTCTGTTAGTATGTTCCTAGGGGAAAACATCCTGCTAGGATGCAGGGTTAGAAACTAATGCTCATCTGTTCGCCTGAGGCAAATTAAAACTGATGAGAACTAGTTGATATCTGTGTCTCAGTAGTCCTGTGCATGAGTGCTTAAAAACAGTGTACAGATATACTTTCAAGTTCACAGGTTTGCATTTAAAAAGTCAATTTTCTATCGGGGTATAACAGTGGCTAATAACAATTCATAATGCTTACAAAAGTGTCACTCAGAACTGAAATCTCCCCTTGTCATGTTGAATTTTGCATTATTTGGAGATGTGCGAATGCATCAGTGTTTCAATGAATTATGTCCATGTGATTACTTAGCTATTTATTCATCGCTGTGGTTTAACTGTGAACTTTCGGTATAAACGAAATGTACTTTTTTAGACATCAAAACAGTATAAAAATGGATATTTCCTCACATTACGTTTCATTTTTGAATTATGTATTTCTATTTTGAAAAATCTCAAAAGTTTGAACACAACACGCTTATTTGGTAGGTCTATCTTTAATCGGTGTAAAATATTAAAGTATTTAAAACTACATTGATTTAAGGGGTGATTGCTTAACTATGTCTTACTAACTTGTTTGTATTACAAAATGTACAACAATTTCAATGGTCCGTTTCAAAGAAAAGGAATGTGAAGAAATGGCTATTCACTTGAGCTATTTTGCATTTTGTCTTTTTTATTTTATACTGTTTTGATGTCTAAAAATTTAATTTAGTTTATAATACTGAAAGGTTTAAACCACAACGAAAAATAAATTAATAGCATATTGCATCTTTGAAGTAAGTGTAAAGTATTTTTACAAAAATGTGGAGATTTATACCGGGTGTCGACCCTCCACCTCAAAAAAAAAAAAAAAAAGATGAATTGCAAACACAAGTAATATGACAGAGGAACGAGGCAGCACACTTTTCAAGTAAGCTGGCTTTCACAATTTGACTGTTTGCAGTAAGTCCACACCTTCAGAAAATAAGATGTACTGCAAGGTGTGTGTCCAATATGATAAAGCCAGAGTGGCAAGTTTGTGACTGGGTCATCTACCTTTAATATTGTCGTTTTTAAAGCACATGAAAAATCAAGTAATCGTTATACTGTGTGAAACTAATGAATGAAAGACTGCCAAACAAGGCACACCAAAAACCTAACAATTACTACACACCATAAACACCTCTGTGATGTTAAAGCTAAAAGTGCTTTATAGAACAGCTCACGCCCTTGCAAAGCATGCATGACCGTATTCTGATTTTGAATGAATGTGTGACCTCGATGAGGCAAAAGGATTAAATGTGAGGAAAACCTATAGGAATTATTTGTCACTAAAGCATAGCGCAGATGCCGCTGTACAAAGGAGCCGGCTTTTTCACACAGCTGTGTCGGCTCTATGCTTTAGTGCGAGAGGTCCTGGGTTCTCGCCTGACCTCCGCCTGTGTGTGGATTGCCTCGCCCTGTGTGATGTGCCTGCTTGTGTTAAGTGAGGTTCACCACAGTATCATCAGTGTATTGGTTTGTTCCATTTTCAAATTAATTAGGGATGCACCGAATCCTATAATGGCCCAGACGCACATCCATTTTAATACTCCCCTGTGGCAGGAAACGGCTTTGCGGGGACCCAGACCAGAAGAAGCACAACCAAAGCAGAAGGTACGATGTGGTGGTGCATGCGCCATTTTATTAATGAACCAAAAAATAAATAAAATATTTGAACAAAAATAAACACTTGCTCGCAGAGCAGAAATAAAACAATTAAACAAAATAAATCACGAACACAAAAATAAACGCTAAGGTCCGGCTGGGCAGTAGCCTTCACGGATCCTTATTCTTTTTACATGGTTCTCCCGCTCACCACTTCTGAATGAACATGAACACACGAACACACGAACGAACACACAGGAACTTGTGTGTGCAACGAACGACACACACACACACACACACACACACACACACACACAGAGAGAGCTGCAGGTATTTATACAGGTGACCATCTCTCGATTAGCAATAAATTAATCACTTAATTAATTCGGGAGATGGCCACCTTCTGCACAGGTTTTAATAAGGTGGATGGTCCCATCCACGCTGCAAAACAAAACACACGGCGATTCGCCGTCATTTATAAAAAAATACATTTTTAAAACAATAACACAAAAATGCACGGCTGTGCCGTCATACAAATACAACAAATACAAAATAACACAGGGGCGGAGGGGAAGACCCCGTTCTAAAATAAACACTGTACAGGGCTGCTCGCCCTGCTACATCCCCCAATGTGTGCAGTTCTTTAAATAAAAGACACAAACCCGGTATTTACCATAACTTTTGTATATAATAACAAGAACACATTTAATGAACTTTGTCGCAGCTCTCAACTCTCTAAATTACTGGTAGTGCATGCACTAAAAAGGTCACTCAGATGTTGAATGCAATCATACCCCCGTATGCAACAGCACATCACATCACATTTTTCATGTAGTAAAGTTATGAAGTAAACCTGTAATATATGGTAATTACAAACTTTTGGGCTTTGTTGTTTTGTCTGTCAAATGTGTGCACAGAAATATATATTTTTTATAACTTTACAACTGTCAGATGTGCAAGACGTTGTTGAACAGTATGCTTTAATAAATTAAATTACGTTATCACATGGTATGGACATCCGAGTCATATACTTATGAAGACGAAATTTTGCAAATCACGTACAGTGCATAACCTTGGTTATCTCGAGATCACAAGACAAATTATCTCAGGATCTAGACAATTCAAATTGTTTATGTAGAGATCAGAAGAAAAATTATTTCTAGATTTCAGCATTTCAGATTGTCGAGATCATATGATCAGTTACAAAATAAATCAATTTTGTATGTGAAAATTTCCCCTGGTTGCTTGAAATTTCTACCTGTCACTGCCTCCTTTTTTGGTCTCTGGCTGCTTGAAATGTCACTGGTTTCTTGGAAAAAAACTAAACAAAGGTCTTTACCCTCTAAATTTTTTTTCTTAATTATTATTATTATTATTATTATTATTATTATTATTATTATTATTATTATTATTATTATTTAATTTAGAGTGGCTGTGACAGGGCGAGAAGCCCTGCAAATGAAAAAAGGGCAGGGCAAATCTCTGCCATAAATGTATTTGTTTATTTTAGAAAGGGGTACCCAGTCCTTATTATTTTGTAGTTTGTTTTGTATTTGTATTATTATTATTATTATTATTATTATTTATTATTATATATGATGGTGTAGCATTGTGTTTTTGTTTTATTATTGTTAAATGTGTTCTGGGAGAAGCGAGGTTGGCACTGAAAACCCGTGCATAATGTTGCCGAGGGATCAGATAATTGATAGCTAGTTAATCCCACAATCACTAATGTAAAAGCCTGCAGCTTTTCCTGCTCTGAGTGGGTGTTTGGAGGAGCGAGAGTGAGAAAAGTAGGATTATTTTGTGTTTGTGGTTTGTTTTGTTCAAGCCTTTTATTTTGCTCTGTGAGCAGTGTTGGTGTTTAAAATTTTTCTTTTAGTTGTTTAAATAAAAGGCACCGCAGCGTCCTTTGCACCTGCAGTACTGCTTCTGGACTGACGTCATTACTACAGCCATCCCTGCCACACGTGGTGTCAGTATGGGATCATCAGCGCCTCCTTGACTCAGGCCAGGAAAGGTACTGCAGGTGCTTAATTTATCTTATATATATATATATATATATATATATATATATAAAAGCCTGACGCGAAAAGGACGAGACTCCCGCCAAAACCTCCTCGCTCCTCCACTACTATATATATATATATATGATATATATATAAAATTTTATATATATTTTAGAAGGAAAGAGGAAGGGGAAACCCACCTCAGCTGGAGGAGGAGGGAGGAACCTTCAGTTTTTTGTGTGTGAAGGGGAGGATGGGAGGAAAGAGGAAGGGGAAACAGTACCTGCAGCTGCAGCAGCAGCAGCAACAGCAGGCACAGGAGGAGATCAGCTGGGAAGTTCTCCTCTACAGCACAGGCAAGACGTACTGTTGCTGCATCTGTGGGGAGTGGGGGCATTTCCCAGTTAACTCTCCCCTCCTTGAATAAGAGTAGTACTACAGCTGCTGGAGAGGAAACATGGACCCAAATAGGGAGGAGTCGTTCCGTCCACAGCCCAAAAGGGAGGAGTCAGAGCGTCCACAGCCCAAGAGGAAGGAGCCGGTGCATCCACAGCCCAAAAGAAGGAGGCCAAATGTCCACAGCCACAGCCCCTGCCGCCTTCGCAGCCAGAAGGGGAGGAGCCCCTGCCACCTTTGCAGCCAGGAGGGGAGGAGCCCCTGCGTTCATTTCCTGGGTCAGGAAGTCGGTCAGCCTGGAAGAAGGCGAGTTTCCATTGCAAGAACATATTGACCCAGAAGGTAAACGAGGTAGCAGCGGCAGGCAATAGAGTCAGCTGCAATTGTTTACCAAGGGGTCATGCGTGACAGCATAAAGGGGCTGGAGAATCGTAAATCTTTTCTTTCGCTTTGGTTATGAAACCTAACCTAACCTAAATAATCGTGAGTGTTTGTTTTGTTTCTCTTGTCTATAATTGTTACTTATGTGTTTATTGACGGCTAACACGTTCCAGAGCTGTCGCTATAGGCCAGCAATAAACCCGGACAACACTTCACCACTATAGCATGTATTTATATTGTACTTCACCACAAGCACTGAGAGCACTTACTTTCGACCTGTGATTGTGTGTGTGTCTAATTTTGTGTGTTAGTACTGTGCTTATTATTTGCGGGACTGCAACCCTTTTCACTACTGTGCAATAGACGTTGTGTATTGCAAGCTCATTATTGTTTACTGACTGGTCATCAGACCATTGGATTATAAAACCATTAAAAACAAACCATTTCACCCATACTTTGTTGTCTGTTTGTTTCTTGGGATTACTGCACCAGCACACCGCATCCGCTATACACTTGCTTGACTAATTACCACTTTGCCAAACGTGGTGTCAGAACACGGGATCATGGACTGCAACACACTAGCAGAGCTGCTAGAGGCACTGGATAGCAGATGGAAGACAGCGGAGAGAAAGAGGGAGTTAAATTATATTATCTGACAATGAAGAAACATGCTCAAATGGAACCTGATGTCTCACCGGAAAGGCAGACAGGTAAGGAAAGAAAGCTTCCTAAAACTCTCACTCCCGATGAATAAATATGCTCCGAAAAGGGCATGACTAAATAGGACCAGCCATCATAATCATAGATCTTCCACCATTGTTTTTTTTTCTTCTTATATTATTAGAACAACAAATAAAGAGAAACTAAATTAATATCTGGCCAGGCTTTCTGTCCTACAATTAAGTACAGCAGGTGACACGCTTACTGTGACACTTCTTTATGTGGGCACGGCCACACTGTCAAATTAAATTTTCCTTTTAGAACCAAAGTCAAAAAATGACTTGTGCTCTTTCCAAATCAATATCTTAATAATTCTCAGGAGCTTCCATTGAAATTGTCATGTTTTAGATGATCCTCATGTAAATGAGAGTGTTTGCTGGTCTGCACTCTGTTCTGCTAAAACCCCATTCTGCTCTTACACAAGATACAGCAGGCCTCATCCATGGTCTTTATTTAGCATGTGTTTTACTTGTCCAAATTCTTGGCTGAGTGTCAACAGGTAAGCTGCTCTGATACAGATTACTGAGTCGCTCTAATACCAGAGACGTGTAGCACTACCTGGGACTCTGAGTATGCAGGTAGCAGTGGAACAATTTTAAACATTGCATTGCATAAAACTACTTTGTAATATAAACAAAATTATTGGGTAAGGATGATGTTGTCATTTATATCTGTGCTTTAGAAACCTACTGCTTTTATTTTTTTTGCATTTTATTAAAATGTCCTGCATATATAACACAGAATTCTGCGTAAACGTGACCTCTGAAGTGCAGCGTCTTTATGTACTATTTAATTTGGGAATAAACAAAACAATGTTTAACTTGAACTACTAGTGGCATCAATTGTTTTGTAGTTAATTCATTGGGGTAAATTAAGGCCTACACAAAATATTCTTTATTCCTGGGATATTTTTGTATTTTGACATGTTACTATAACATCTTGTTGTAAAGCACAGGCACACACAGGCACACACAGGCCACCACCATCATCATCATCATCATCATCATCATCATCATTATCCTCCTCCTCAGCCTTTTTCAATCCATTGCTGGATGAAGGCCTCCCCAAGATTGATCCCATTGACTTCAATTGCCTGTGGAGTGGTATACTTATTGAACATGACTTGAGTCTTCTTCAGGTTTATTTTCAAACCCGCTTTGATGCTAGCCTGGTGTAGTTCTTGTATTCTTGTTTATAATTCTTCTGGGCACGTTATAAATAAAATTGTGGGTGATTCAAGTAGGCTGCATTGATCTTCAGCCCCTTATTTTCCAAATCCAGTGTTTTGAAAATGTCTTCTGGGGTGGCTGTGAACAGAGTCAAAGGCTTTTTCATAGTCAATGAATCCCAAGCAAAGTGGCAGTTCGCACTCGTTCCTGGTTTGAATCACTTTCCATACAACTTGAAGATGATCCATTGTGTTAAATCCACTCCTGAATCCTGCTTGCTCATTTGATTGTGCCGAGTCAAATTTATCTTGAAGTCCGTTGGTGAGTATCTTGGTAAAAATGTGTAGATTATAGAAAGTAAGCTAATAGGTGTGTAGTTCTCGAGGTCTTTATCTCCTTTCTCATGTAAAGTATCACTGATGTGTTCCAGTCATTGGCATTTTCTTTTGCTTAATACAATCTGTAAAAAAAAATACATATATATATATATATATATATATATATATATATATATATATATATACAGCTCTGGAAAAAATTAAGAGACCACTGCAAAATTATCAGTTTCTCTGGTTTTACTATTTATAGGTATGTGTTTGGGTAAAATGAACATTTTGTTTTATTCTATAAACTACTGGCAACATTTCTTCCAAATTCCTAATACAAATATTGTCATTGAGAGCATTTATTTGCAGAAAATGACAACTGGTCAAAATAACAAAAAAGATGCAGTGTTGTCAGACCTGGAATAATGCAAAGAAAATAAGTTAATATATATTTTTAAACAACACAATACTAATGTTTTAACTCAGGAAGAGTTCAGAAATCAATATTTGGTGGAATAACCCTGATTTTCAATCACAGCTTTCATGCGTCTTGGCATGCTCTCCACCAGTCTTTCACATTGATGTTAGGTGACTTTGTGCCACTCCTGGCGCAAAAATTCAGGAGGAGCTCAGCTTTGTTTGATGGCTTGTGACCATCCATCTTCCTCTTGATCACATCCCAGAGGTTTTCAATGGGGTTCAGGTCTGAAGATTGGGCTTGCCATGACAGGGTCTTGATCTGGTGGTCCTCCATCCACACCTTGATTGACCTGGCTGTGTGGCATGGAGCATTGTCCTGCTGGAAAAACCAATCCTCAGAGTTGGGGAACATTGTCAGAGCAGAAGGAAACAAGTTTTCTTCCAGGACAACCTTGTACTTGGCTTGATTCATGCGTCCTTCACAAAGAAAAATCTGCCCGATTCCAGCCTTGCTGAAGCACCCCCAGATCATCACCGATCCTCCACCACATTTCACAGTGGGTGCGAGACATTGTGGCTTGTAGGCCTCTCTAGGTCTCCGTCTAACCATTAGATGACCAGGTGTTGGGTAAAAATGAAAATTGGACTCATCAGAGAAGATGACCTTACTCCAGTCCTCTAATGGACTATTGCAAACCTCAGCCTGGCTCTTCTTTGCTTCTCATTGATGAAGGGCTTTTTTCTAGCTTTGCACGACTTCAGCCCTGCCCCTAGGAGCCTGTTTCGAACCGCCCTCGCCGTGCACTTCACCCCAGCTGCCGTTTGCCATTCTTTTTGTAGGTCAGTTGATGCCATCCTACGGTTGCTGAGTGACATTCAAATGAGTTGGCGGTCATCCTGGTCAGTGGAGAGTCGTTTTTGCCCTCTGCCGGTCTGTAACTTTGTTGTCCCCAATGTGTGCTGCTTGACCTTGTTCTTATGAACCTCTGTCTTTGAAATTTTAAGGATGGAAGCACTTCCACTTCACTGTATCCCTCTGCCAGTAAAGCCAGAATTTAACCCTTCTTTTCCTCGCTCAGAACTTTCCTTTTCAACTCTTTGGGCATGGTCAGTAGTTATTTTTTGATTCCAATTACTTTTGAGGTACTGTTAGCACTGTTTTGCCATCCAGCTGGTCCTATTGCAAGAGGATAGTGATGACCACAGGAGTAGTTTTTATACTTTTCCTCGTTAAATAAGATTTGGTTCAGGTGATCCCCTAATCAGTACCTCATTCAGTAGAACGAGGTGTGCCTGTGTTGGAATTCAACAGACACTGGAATGGAATGGCTGCCATACATGTAGAGATGCTGATTTAAGAAAAATTTGCAGTGGTCTCTTAATTTTTTCCAGAGCTGTATATATATATATATATATATATATATATATATATATATATATATATATATATATATATATATATATATATATATATTACTCAATGTGAAACTTGTTGCTGGGGCTGAGCAACAATTCAGTTCAAGATGTGGAGGTATCTTCTTCAAGCACACATGCATGTCATGGTCAATGTTCATCCTGGCTCGATACTTTGTTTTCATCTATGTCATAGCTGAAAATCCGGTTTCACACAAGTAGGTTGTGCTGATCCAGACCAATGCTTTCAGTGCTGCAGAAGAAGCAGTGCTGTATTTATCGGAGCAGTCACACTGAAATGTTTCCAGCAGCATTTCACTGAACTTGGTTCAGAGGGAGCTGTCTGATGAAATGCCAATGAGCTCTTCTAACATCTTTGATGGGGCAGAGGGTGGCAGTTTAGCTTCAATATTCTCACTAATGGGATTTGTAGCCCACAGGTGTATAGCGGTTTGTTCTGTCATGAGTTCAGGAAAGTAAGTACTATATTCATTGAGTAGACCAGGCAAATGAGCTGCCAGCTGCAGTTTGATTATGTCAAAGTCAATGTTTTGTTCCTGAATGAAAGAACATAGAGCTCAAACATATCAGTAGTCTGTCATTGTCCCCCTCCCCCACAGACACAAACTTTCCAGAGTTGTAGTTTCCTTTTCTCTTTGTAAAAAGCAATGTATTCAAATCGACACCAGAATGCTTTCAAGTAATTCTGCAGCTCCATCAACGCAGACCCCAATGCAATTAGTCCAGCTATTTTCTGCTGAAGTTATAAAATCATTTAACAGTTAGAAAATGTTGCCTTGAACTCCTTACAAAACAAAAGGTTTGCCTTTATTCCCTTATTCCACAGATACCAAACATAGGCGAGTAAATGATACATTTCAGAAATGTCTGTGGATTCGTGTTGTATAGCAAAATCACTGTCATGCAGCTGATCAATGCACTGCAAAACTGTCTTCTGACATAAAAACGATCTGTCATTTGACAGTGTCATTCCACATTGGTATTTCTGCCAGTTCCTTGGCCTTTTGCTCTCCAAACATTTCCTTTACAATTTCAATGGCACACGGCATTATCAACTCTTCAGCATTCATATGCGTTTTTTTTGCTTTAGCAATTTTCTGTGCAGCTATGTCCAATGACACTACAAGCTTTTTATCCGCTGTAGTTGTGGATTTCATTACGGCTTTAGTACCAAGCAGTTCCTTATGTTTTTGCTCCAAAAATGAATGTTGCTTGTTTTTATGTATTTCATGCTTGGTAATTAAATATCTCTGTAATTTCAAGGGTTTCAAACATTTATTGGTCAGTACTTGTGCACAAATTACACACTGCTGTTGAAGTATCTCTCCACTTCCAGTACAAATAAAACCAAAATTCAATTAGCTGTCTTCGAATTTTCTTAATTTTGCAGGATTAATAACGGTTTTATGTTTTTTACTCACTACACCACCACCTCGCTGTTCTTCGGCTCTTACAGCTGACCTTGTTGAAGGAAGTTCTGGAACATCATTCTGTGGCTTTTGTTGTTTTGATGCTGACGGTCAAATAAAAAATATATCCATATCTGGTATTTATTGTGTGTGTCAGTGTAAAGGCCGTAGCAACAATGGTTAGTAGCAAGACCATAAGGGATAAGGGAATGGTCACAATCCACTTGAAGTTGTACAAAGAGTATTTCAATGTAAAGTGGAGTGATCAAAAAAAGAAGACAAGTTAGAAACAACAATTGTGTGACTCTTGGGCCCCAGCACATTTTCAGTTTACCTATTTGCTTGATGCTTGACAAGGTTGTCCCAATTGCTTCTCCTAACTTGAGCTTTTGTGTTTGATATTGTCACTTTAAACAGCTGTTGCATTTTTATAACTTGTTTTTTTTACATTAATAATTTTGTTATATATATACAGCAACCCTGAGAAAGGGGTGCAAAACAACCCCTGTTTCCAATTAACATTTAATCATATGTAAGGATATCCCACAATATTAAAAGAGTTTTGAGAGATATTCAGTTTATACACACTGGGGTGCAATTGTACCCCTTGCTGCTGATAAAGGGTTAAAAAACATAGACTCTGGGTAAAAATGGATAGTGGCATGTTTCCAGTCTTGCTAATGTCTGGAGCACTCAATTTAATATTAAAGATTTAATATTGAAAAGCCTCATACCTGTCACAGGGAGACAGATGCCAGATAATTGGGATTTTGAGGATACGTGATAAGTGCTTCTGGGCATATATGTTCCGTTTGTAACCAAGTAATGAATGTCTTTCCCTAGGCGACAATGACATTGTGACAGGAAGGACCCTGTCACTGGTTCTTGTATGGATGTGTGCCTTTATAGAAGCAGCAGAGATGCCCAACAGGTAGATGCCTTGCTAGGCAACTAATTGAGCAAAAGGCTCACTCGGTACTGAGCTAATCGGAAGGTCCTGATTGGCTAGGGGGCTTGCCCGGGGAGCCTGCGTGCAGCTCGAAGCTACTATACGACCATTGCTACACAGACGGGCACCTGAGCGAAAGTTTACTTTGTTTACATCGAGGAGGAGAGCGTCCGCGCCGCAGGATAACTACTACAGAACCCAGCAACTGCAAGACGGTGCCTGTGAAGCCACTGTCCTGCCAGGACTGCTGAAAAGACCTGAGTCGCCAGGAGGCCAGGACTTCGGGAGCAACAGCAGTAAGTTAGCTTAGGGGATTTGATCCCAACAACAGTATAGCGAGGGTTTTGTGGCGTAGTAGGTTCCTGGAGCAGGACATCTCTTTAAGTAGGGCTAGAGTGCGCTGCATGTGGCAAACTTTTATTTATTAGCTTTGTTTTCTTTTATTTTCTTCATTAAATCTGACACGAGGGTTACCAGTGTTGTATTAAATATGCATGCCTGTGCGGCATGTCAACACCCAATGCTCTGTGTCTGACTCATTTTTATCAGTGACGACCCATGTAGGTAACATCACCCTGTTACAAGCATACTGAGAGTTAAGAGTTTATGTGCTTGTCTCTCAGAAATCATCCTTACTGAATGTGCTGTAAAGACAGCAGACACTCTCTTATCAGTGTGACTCAATGTATTCTCTTCTTAGACTTGTTGACGACCACTTATCTCTTCAATGTATTGTACAATCATGTGTTTGACAGCCACACCCCAAAATTAGTCTGGCAGCATTATGTTATGCATTGTAGGAAAGTGGTTCTGCGATATTGCAGGTTCTCTTGCAATGTCGCAGCACAAAAGCTGAAAAAAAAGCGGCTCTAGAACTTGCAGACACTTGACACAAGTGATTACAGCTGACAAATGTGTAGACCATATGAGCGAACAGCAACTGATGAGATAACGTCACGCTTCACCTTCCGAGAGTACAAAGTGTGATTCAGAAAGATGCTGGTTTTGTGCTGAAATACTGTATCTATCGATTTCTTTTAATTTCAGACTGAAAAGGAAATAACGCCTGTTGAATTGAGGAAAAAGCTGAGAAAACCTTTCAATGGCCGAGTGAGACTGAAAAAGGGGTGTTTTTGACAGCCCCATGCACCACAGAGATAACACAGACATAAGCAAAGGATATAGCTGCTTCTGCATCCAGCACTCAAAGAATATCATGGATATTTGCAGCATTTTGAGATGTTATAATAATAAAATAGTGACTTGGAACACATTATTGAAGAGTTTGGTGATCAATTTTTTTTTGTTTGTTTTAATTAGCTGCTCGTCTGATAGTATCACCTTTGACTCCTTTATAACAGCAGAGATTCCTGTAGACTGAAAGTCAGCCCTTGTCTTACCTCTTTTTAAAGGTGGCGATTTGACAGACCCTGTTATAGGCCTATATCAGTTTTACTTTGTATTTGTAAGATCATGGAAAGACTTGCGAATAAGCTGTTAAGTCTTTTTTTTAGATAGCAATAATATTCTATAATAATATATTTTTAACATTTTAGATTAAATCATAATGGGTCTTGCTTAAAAAAAGTACAGCTGTGCAGCTATTTCTGTTGATTTATCTAACGCGTTTGATACTGGAGATCATTCAATTCTCTTGAATAAGTTGTGTGATAATATTTTTTATATTAATTCTCTTTCATGGTTTCAAAATAATTTTCAAAATGAACTCAATGTGTAAAATATGATAGATTTGTTTCACAATTTCGCACAGTTACTAAAGTTTTTTTTTTTTTTTTTCCATAAGGTACCATATTGAGCCCTATCCTTTTTCAATTTATATTAATAATATTCATCAGGTAACATGCAACTCTCATATTCATCTTTATGCAGATGACACTATTTTGTATTCACTTGGTCCTATGCTGTCATTAGTAATGACTGATTTGCAACTTAGCTTTGATAAAATTCAACAGGCCTTCCATGACTTGCATCTTTTGTTGAACATTGATAAAACTAAATGCATTCATTTTAATAGAAAAACACAACAGGTTCTCTTAATAGAGTTTGCAAATGTTTTACTTCAAGTAAGATTGAATTAGAGCAAGTGATCGTTTATAAATATTTAAGCAGGACAGTGCTTTGTCTTTTAAAACCCATATTGATAAAGTTCAATCTAAAGTTCAATCTAGAATTGGTTTTCTACTTCGCAATAACGTTGTACATGTTCCGCTAGGTATACGCTAGTCCAGATGTCTGTTTTTCCAATAATGGGTTATGGTGGTATTGTCTACAAAACGGACTTGAGAGCTGCTTTGGGGAAGCTTGATGCTTTACACTATTCTGCTATAAGATTTATAACTGGTGCTTCTTAACTTACTCATCACTGCGGTCTTCATATTATGTTTGAATGGCCTTCATTGCCCACTAGGCAACTCGATCATTTGCTTAAGTTAGTTTATAGAACCCTGATTTGGAAAACCTCGCTATATCTGCGCAACCTGTTACAGTTCTCTGCTTCAGTTTACAATTTAAAGATCAGATTAACTTATTAGATTGGGTCTTCCCAGAGCATCCACTGTTTTTGTATGTAATTAATTTCAGTTTGCGGCTGCTTATGACTAAAATGAATTTCAAATCAAATTAAAACTACAGAGTTTTGTTTTGGAGGATGTTTTTAACATGAATCTGAATTCACTATTGTCTGATGCATGTGAATGTACTTGCTAATGTGTTTGTTTATTTATTTATTTATTTATTTAATTTTTGTTCTATGTTGTATTTGTTTGCTTTGTGCTGCTGTGATATTTGCCTCTTGACTAGATCATTGTTGTAAATGAGAATTTGTTCTCAATCTTCTTACCTTGTAAAATAAAGGTTAAATTAAATGAAATGAGCCTCTTCAGTTTAAAGATTAAATTACCTCAAACTGCATGTTAACCCAAGTTACTATTCTTAGCAGTTTGCATGTTGTGGTTGCCAGAGAGGACACAGATTACTACACGTAATTACATTTCATGTCACCTATACATGCAATTTGACATATCTTCATCCAGGAATTTCTAACTACAAGGGAGATGATTTGGCGACTGTCTCTATATATCATCCACTCATACACAGAGAATGGGCTCTAAGTACTAATATTACTTACGTGTTCGTAAATACTATGAGTTCGTAGCCTCCGTCCTTTGTAGAATTGTGCGTGCAAATGTACTAAACAGCTCTTTCGTGAACAATTACCGCAATATCACCGCAAGTTTATGAAAGCATAAATTACTGCTCATTTTGTAGGAAAGATTGGTATTTGCATCTCATTAGAAATAGATTTGCAACACCGAAAGTCAAAATCCATCTGGAAAAGATAAATGAGTGGTACAGTGAACAGAAAGAAGTCGTAGTCAAATATAATAGGATGGAGCTGTGGCTTCTGCAGACTCCGACTTTGATGCAACTATGGCACCAGCCAAAAAGAAAAGGAAAACACATTTCCACAAAGATTAAATTGATCTGTTAGTTAGTGAAACAGAAACAAATCTAGAAATATTATTTAACACTTCGCAGGTCCAAAAAACATTAAGAAAGGAAACATGGAAAGAAATAACTAACAAAATAAATAAACTCGGACAATGTAAGCGACAGACACTTGACATTTAAAAAAAAATGGCTTGACCTTAGGAGGTTTACAAAAAAGGAACAGCAGAAGATAAAAAAAACAAACAGGACAAACTAAATTGTGATGTGTTAAATGTAGCACAGACCCTGGGCACAGCAAAAACAAACCAAAACATAGATCTAAATGAAAGGGTCTCCAAAAACGGAAAGAATAAATAAAACTGAGCTTGTTTCTATATACAGTACAAACTCAATTGTGCATGTGTTTAAATGTAGACAGACCCTGGGCAAACAGCAAAAACAAACCCAAAGACAATAGGTCTAAATGAAAGGGTCCGATCCAAAAACGGAACACTAAATAACACTGAAGCTTGTTTCAAGTTTACCATGGTAAATGTGCACAGTGTTTCTCCAGTTTACATATTTCTACTTGTCTGTACCCTAACCATGCTTCCCTATGCTTTCAGTGCTTCAATTTAAGAATATCGCAGAACATTTTTGTTTGAGTCTATTATATTTTAGTTATATAAAGGAAAAAAGTACAGTACATGGAGTAGGCTATGCAAGTAAATACTTTTTATTGTGTTTCAGTCCGTGGTTAATTTTTGCTGGGGCTATGCCTCGTCAAGCCCAGAGGTGCTGTACCTCTTCAGCTATGAAAGTTAAAAATGTCATAAATGTTTTGCTCTCAAATGGGTTTTCTTCCAATTCTCAATACAGTTTTATCCATTCTGCAAGTTCCTGCATGCGTTAAACAAAGAAGCACTGCCAGAGACATTTAATTACTTTACCATTTCAGCTACGTGCCATAAAGAAGACACTGGCTATGAAAGAAAGGTTGCAACTCTATTGCTGTTTTTTTTACACAAATAAGCTTTCTTGATTTGAAAAAGAGCTTGAATGATACAAGCAAATTCCTACACTACTTGCTTTGATCACCTGATTTGACTGTAATCTGTGCATTCAATAGGTGTAATCAAGACACATCAGACCCATCTGAATAGTCTATGTGGTCCCCCATGAGCCACACATGGGGTGCACAGGTGATCATTAACGCATTGAATGGTATTCAGAGCGAGACATATTTCTGTGGCAAAACAATTATAGAAACATGCTATGCTCAATCCAGAGACAATTTTTATTAAACTTCTCTTATATATTTTAGAGACATGAATTATATGCTTGATGTCAGTTATTATTAAAAATACCTTGTGTATTTTTTTTATTAAATAGTAATTCCAAACATAACACCATGCATTTCATGGAGGTGTGGAGAACAAAAGCTGAACATATCAGAATTTTACCTTTTGTAGTTTTTAAGGCATTACCGTTTTTGTAAAATAGCTTATTTGCATAAGTGTCACTGATGTCACTGAGATAGGCAGAGGTTTTCTCTTTCATGTAACAGCGTACCCTGGCGGGCATTTTCCTGAAGGTGTTTTTGAGAAAGTTGTATATTGGGATTATAGACACTATTATAAAGCATGTCTTTAAAGTGACATACACCCAAAAATACTGAAATTGGGCATGCTACATCCAAGCTGCTACTCTGATCACAAAACACTTTGAACAGACTGTCTAGGTGCTACACTTCCAGAGAAAATGTGTTTTTTCATACCACAGAGATGTACACAAACTCAACGACCCCTGGGAGTTTTTCACTGTGGATGGCCTAGTTAGATTCCTAAGGGTCTTAGCTAATGAAAGAGACCACAAACGAGTGCCTCCCAGACGTTTTCTTTTTTTTTTACTGCAAAATATTATTATTGGATTTACAATAGGCAGTGACAGACCCAAAAACACTTTTGTAAAGGGTTGCTCTAGAACAAAAGCTCCTAAAAACTCGATTCAAAGTATTCCTGTATCAGAATAACAGTATGTAAATGTTTCCAGAGCTTCATAATTGAGAGGAACAGTAGTACCTCGTGCCAAGTTATCAGCGAAGCCAGAGACTCTCTATACAGCAAGGCTAGTTTACGTGTTTACAGGGTATTGACGCAGCACAAGTAAATCAGTCAAAAGCCTTTTAATTTGTAGTTCCCAACACTCTTAGGTGAAATGTAGAAAAAAAGTCAATACCTGCCATACAGTAAGAGAAATAAGTCGCCAAAGTAAGGTAAAAATCTGAAACAAAAACACAGTGGAAATGTCAAAAAATGCCAAGTTATCAAATGTGCCAAGCCATTTAAAGTGGAGATAACAAAAACACAAGCTAAGTTTCAAGAAACTGTAACGTCAGAGTGGGTCATTGGTTCATTCTGTGTATGAAAGTAACAGAATTTAAACAGAGGGGGATCTTAAACCATTCTCTGTCTTCTTGGTTTCTGGTCACAAACTCCCCCACTGACAAAGAATGCTTTTAAAACGAGTCATAAACTAACTGCTTAACAAATGGTTTATCTTCACGATCGCAGAATGACTCTTGCAGCGACGCAAGCCATGCAGTTCTGGGTGCTTTGACACCTAAGACAGGAACCAGTCCATCACATAAATCAAGCTGACAGAGGGCGGAATAGCAGACAAATGGAGAACAAAGGACCGCGTCAGAACGAGAACAACCAATGAAAAACATTCCACATGGATTCAGGCACAGCCCAAAATAACCAAACTATCAAATTACAGGGGTAAAGAGAATATTACAAAAGTATGAGCGCGACACTCAAACAGGGCTCCCGACATGAAATCAAGTCTATGAACTGTGACAATCTGAAGATCCAGCCTGTGACCAGCTGGAACAGGATAATGTTTTCGGACATTCTAATACAAGATAACTATTCTAGTGTTTGTGGGAGTCTGCTGCGTAAGACGTCTAAAATCCTAAAAGTATTTGTAATCAAATCTCTAACTTAGCCCTGATTGATCACCAGAGAAAGAGTTTGATGAACATTTGAAGTCGACATTAATTGAAATATATTCAATTTATTGAGCCAGCAGTGCTAAAGTTTGTGGTGGAATATCCCAGACATAACCAGACGAAGAGTGCACGTATTGGTGGAGGAATTGCTGTTTCAGTGGAATACCTAAATAGTTAATGACTCTTGTTCTTTGCAAAGACATTTCTTTCATACCCTGAAGTGGAGCTGAAACACCAGGCAGGCAGACCACAGAACCTGGACCTGTCATTGCCAGCAAGAGAGCCTTCGAGCGCCTGTATTGTTGAAGACACAGAACAGCTGGAGGAGGTAGCGCACTTCCGTTAAGTTTTCAATGAGTAGTGTTTTAATCCTCTTATATACTCGAGAATAAGCAGACCTTAAAGTAAAATTTATGTTTTATTTTAAGTGGAATGTAAGAAAACTATTATTGCTTTCAATTCATGTTTTGAGTTAATGGATACTATAGTATTTGTTTGTATTTATACAAATTGATGTGGGTTTTACAAGGCAATTGCCATTCTGCGTTAGAAGTAAGAATCCAAATTTGAACTGTCTTGATAATAGATAATTCTCAGAAGGGTGTCTGGACGTGAAGAGCGTCTTTATCCCACAAGAGTGAGCATTGATTTCTGAACCAAAACTATATATATGAGACTGATTTAATGATGCTTTGATTATCAAATATTTAAAAAACTAAATATTTGTGTTACTAATGATACCCCTCTTAAGACTAACCTTTGTCTTAAATAGCTGTCAGGAATGCAGTTGTAACCTTTAAGGGAATCTCCCATAGATTGAGTTGGATCTCTGATCAACGAGTTTGCCATTGTTTAAACTTTCTTTTCTGTACTGTTTAGTTTAGTTAATTCTTCCTTTCTGTATTATTTTAACTTAGTTGTTGCACCTTTAATTTTTACTTTTATTTAGTTTTATTTCTAATAAAACTGTTCCTTTGTATTCACTAGAGACGTTGTCCAGTCTGATCATTTCGATAAAGTTGGGTTCTGCATGCCTTTAAAACAAGGTATTTGATTTTTACAATTTAAACTAGTCCAAATACCAATATACCTTGCACACTACAAAACCACTGGGGCAATCTTGGCCAGCACCAAACAAATAGGCACAACTGTAAAAGCGGTGGAGGTCAAGGTTACCCCAATAGTTTCTTGTGTTTCACTTTAATTTAAAATAAATTAATTAATTAACTCCACTTCAAATGGCAGGGCACTTTGGATAACTTAGCATTTTTTCACATTTAAAATGTGTTTTTGTTTCAGATAGTGAAAGACTTGAGTGAGGGATTTTCTGTTTCATTTTGTTTGCACAACTTGTCTTTGTTTAACCTTATGCCTTGGCTCAGTGAGCTGTGTTTTCGTTGTTAATTTTGATTTATGAAAATAAATTTGCAACCCTTCAGTTCTAAAGCTCATTTCTGCCTCCTGACTACCATTGACACCCGGCCCCTCTACCACAAGGGCAAACTTAGGACTGTAAAAATGGACATCGTTTTATTAAAGAAAAAGTGGAAGCTGACAGGCCAGCCACCCATACTAGAGAAGAGCCATTAAAAACTGGTTCAGTGCTGCTGTTGTTGCTTTTGTCAGATTATAGATGCATTTAAATCTTCACTTTGCATCATCTCACAGCTGCCGGAAAGGCAATTAAAAGCATAATTACAGGAGCTCATTAGGCTGAAGTGTTACTCTGAAACTCTTCTTCATCTTCTCATTAGCTTACAGAATTCATAATTAGTGGCATTACCAGAGAAAGTGGATCTGTAAATTAGCTACAAATGTACAAAACTGAAACCACATTTTTAATTAAATTCGTAGCATTTTGATAGCAGAGCAGCCTCCAGCCAACAACATTCTTAAGTTCATTTAGGCTCTTTCCAACTACAGATGGCTTGAAAACACTATGATATGGTGCAATGGTGCAACTCTCTGCAGCAGCTGAGTGAATAATATAAACTACTTTAGTTTTGTGCTGCAGAATTAAAAAGCCTGGTAATTTATCATTTTGCACGGCAAGATGCATTTCCCAACCTTATGGAAGGGGATTTCGTGTGTGTCCATAAGTCACACCTGCATACTGTATTTCTACAGTCCACTTGCCCAATTGTAACAAAGGTTGCTAAGGTCTTTCTTTGGCAAATGTTATATAAAGTATCATAATGTTGTGATTCTTGAGCCAATTTGAATGTTCAACTGTCTTTCTGTGTCTCATTTTAGAGTCTTACCAATCTAGAGATATGCTTGCCTAATTAAGATGAAACTTGCTAAGGACCTCCTTTAGCATATATTCTTTAGCAGTGTATCATAATACTAGGTTACAGGACGGTAAAGGTCTGTGTATGAGGATAATAGCGGCACAAGTAGAAGTGAATGAACCGAGGCTGTAAGCTGAGGTTTATTTATGTACTGTGAGTTCTGATATAACCCATAGACATATTGTAAATATTATTTATAACAAAAACATTGTCAATGTAAAAAAAAACAAGTTAGAAAAATGCAACAGCTGTTTAAAGTGGTGATATGAAACACAAAAGCCCAAGTAAGGAGAAGCAATTGGGGCGACCTTGTCAAACATCAAGCAAATAGGCACATTTGGAAAGGTGCTGGGGCCCAACATTCACACAATTGTTGATATCACTTCTTTTTTTACTTCATCAAATAATGAATAATGCAAGAGAAAGCTATTCGAGAATGTGTATGGTAAATACACAGTCAAGACAAGAGAGTAATAAGTAGAGTAATGTAAGAGAAATGAGAAAAGATTTGAAAGTAAAATAATGGTAGAAGGGACTTTTGGACAGTATTGAAACTGTAAACATTGTATTCCTTTAGTTGCAAATGTACATCCATGAGTGGTGAAAACAATATGACTATTTTGGTAAGTCTTAATATATTGATATTTATGTACGTACAAAACTACAATGTTATGAATAGTTAAAAAAGGTACATGTGCATGTCAGTGCTAAAGGGTAGCATACTAACACATTTTAATGTTGAAAAAAACATTAATCTCCTTGTTATAGAGGTGTTATGAACTTATGCCAATGTATAGCTTTTGTAAAGCATTCAATCTCTTCATAAAAGGCCATATCCATGTCCTTTGCCTTTCTTGGCCATGGTTTGACTTCAATGAGTGCATCGTTTGCATGAACCCATTTTCCGGTAGCACAGTAAGAAGAGACACACACAAAGAACACAATGTCCAGTGGCCATGTCCCCCTGCTCGTTCGTGCCACAGTCTCAGCTGTCAGTCTCACCCACAGGAACGCCCGAAGTGCAAGCGTAGCGGAATGAGCCAATTGTATATGGAGCGGGGGAGAGGAATGATGTAGTTCCTTGAGTGGACGTTTCTGATTTATTTTGTTAAGAACATGTTTAAAATAACAATTTACATGTTCTGTAAGTTCTAGGCAGTGTCTGGATGTACAATGCACCTTCAATTTCTTGATGACTGAGTAGACTGTGGTCACAGGGATATTCACAGACTTCAATATTTTTTTATACCCTTCTCCTGATCTGTGCTTTTCAATTACTTTATCCCTGACTTGCTTTGAAAGCTCCTTGGTCTTCATGGTTCTTTGCTTGAAATTCACTACCTGACCAAGGAACCTCACAGAGACAGGTGTTTTTATTCTGAAATCATGAGAACCACTAATATTGCACACAGAGGCCATTCAACTAATTGTGAGGCTCGTTGAGGTCATTTTGTGCACCTGAATAAATTTAGGTTTGCCACAAAGGGTCTGAACACTTACGCAATCATGACTTTTCCACTTTCATTTCATATTGATTATCTTTTTACTTCTTTACTACTTTTGTTTTTGCTTTGAATGTGTGGAGTAGGTTGTGTATATAACACATGTTTATACTTCAAAGTGTCATGACTGCAAGCTTTAAAGCAACACAATGTGAAAACTGTGAGAGTATGAATACTTTATATAAAATCTATACTGTATACAAAATCCTACAATATGTCCTTAAACCAATACAAAGTATATTTAACATTATCTCAAATGTGTCTTAACAATTTGTTTACAACATTGTCACTGTCAAGACCAACTCTTCTGTTTATAATAAACTTCTGATATGTTCTTTCAACAGTTTAACTTTAAATGATTTTATAACATGTTTTTCTAATTCAGATACTTCAATATAGCAATCTCTTATAAATTCTATTTTTATTTTACTTCATTGATATACATTAGAAGGCAAGAGACTAATTTTAATTAGGCACCTGCTTGGCAGCAAATGCAACCTTGAATGTTAAAACTTAGGACTGCTCATACATTTACTTAATGTCATTATATTAGGTTTCTTATTTATTTAAATACTTTTTTCTTACTGTAATTGAATCTAGTTCAATTGCTCCTGGCATATTAACTCTGTTCCATAGAGTTTGCCATTCTGCTCTCATTGGACCAGAATATTCTGAGGCTCTGAGTCTAATTTAAAAGGATGCTTTTGCCCGATAAGGGGAGGCTTGGAACTTTCAGCCTGACCTTTTGATACCAGGAACTCTCTTTTCCAGACCGTACACAAACTTATTCAAAAGGATACAAAATACAGAATCATACAGCATTACTATTAGCAATGTATTTCATTCTATAGCATCCAATCCATATCTAATAATCAGCTTGTTCTCAGCAAGATTTGAATTCTCCTCCTGGCTCAGCTTGAAGTGGCTCTGAAAAACACCACAACAGGCCTATGCATGCAACGTTTTACACCACAGGTGTGGGCGACCAGGGTCTTTACTTGATACCTGCAAAAACTTAAATCTTTTTAGCTGGGCTCCCATCTCTACATTCTCATTCCCATTGTCATTGGTACACTGGATATAATGTGGGTTATGAGCACAAGTGTTTAAAATGTATATTTGTATTTAGGCACGAGAATTGCACAGCCCGTCACCTACAGGTAAAATGTAATATGTGAGCACAGGGAATTGCACTTCATTAATTCACGTGCAGTTGTACCGAGACTCCAATTGAATGATTGATTAGCAATCGAGTCTTGGTACAGCTGCATAAAAGCAGCATGTTTTCACTCACTCTGGGTTTGTGTGTTCATAAGTGGAGAACGGGTAAGAGAAAGAGTAGACTTATTAACAACGCACCTGAAACACCAGCACGGTACTTGTTTAATGTTCGTCCACTGTTTGTCTGTTTGTTTAGTGTTAGTACATTTTGTTTGCATAGTTATTTTGGCTCAAGTGCAGTGTCCCGTTTTGGTGTCAGTATTTTTGTTACAATTTTTTTATTTTCTGTCTGTTTAATTATTAAACAGTGCATCAGTGCCTTCACCATTTCCGTGTTCTGTGTTGGTTCCTGTTTCTGGTCTGACATCATCCACTGCAGCTGCCTTTGTGACAGGATCCATCAAAGAACTGCACATCCTTGCAACCGAGGCCTTCCATGCAAAAGGATCTAATGACTTATAGCACAAAAGGGACATGCCAGAACCGTCTGTGACATTTTCCCCTTGAGGTTCCTTGAAGGAGTCAGGTTCATCTTAGGAAAGGACTCGGACAGAGGAGAGTCTAGGTTCAGTGTAACAGTATATAATTGGAGTCGCCTATTTTGCAGGTGCGGCGGTTGTATGTAGTTTGAAATCACACCGGTTCTAGTATTAATAGATCCATTTTTAAAAAAAATATTCAGAGAAAAAAGGCACTTTACAGAGCATTTAAAAGGGACCAAGAAAAAGTATGCAGAAAGAGTACTTGGAACTGCAAACATAAGTCAAATAGGAAGTTAGAAAGGCTAAGAGATTGATAGAAATGAGCATTGCTAAAGTGGTTAAAACCAATTCCAAAAAGTTTTTCCAATATTATAACAGCAAGAGAACATTCAAAGAGGAGGTAAAATGTCTAAGAGATACAAATGGCAAAATCAAAGACAAACAGAAAAAAAAAAATGCAAATATATTAAATTACTTTTCACAAGTTTTTGCAAAGGAGGATATGGGCAACATGCCCTACATGTAGACCTGTTCCTATCCAGTTTTAAATAACTTTAGCACAACAGAAGCAGAAGTGTTAAATGGACTAGGAGCTTTTAAAATAAACAAATCCCCTGGGCCAGATGAAATCTTCCCAATAGTACTCAAAGAAATGGAAGAAGTTATTTACAAACCACTGACCAAGATCATGCAACAGACTCTTGACACAGAGGTTGTACCGACAGACTGGAGAATTGCAAACATAATACCGAGCCACAAAAAGAGAGACAAAACCGAACCAGGTAATTACAGACCAATAAGCCTGACTTCTATTATATGTAAACTTATGGAAACTATAATATGATCTAAAATGGAAAATTACCTATATGGTAACAGTATCCTGGGTGAAAGTCAGCTTGGTTTTAGGAAAGGGTGATTGTGTCTAACTAACCTGCTCAATTTTTTTAAGGATGCAACATCAACAATGGATAATTGCAAAGCATATAACATGGTTTATTTAAATTTCCAGAAAGCTTTTGACAGTCCTGCATTAATTCTCAAACTGAATGCAATAGGAATTCAAGGAAATGCATGCACATGGATTAGGGAGTGGTTAACATGTAGAAAACAGAAAGTACTGATTAGAGAAGAAATGTCAACATGGAGTGAGGTAACCAGTGGTATATTAAACAATATTAAAGTCTTATTTTGATTTAATAAAACTTTTTTTTTAACAGTAATAAAACAACTCTAGTCCTTTGTTGGTAACAAACACTATAAAATAATAATAAAATAATGTATTATTTTATAGGGGGTTACATGCATACATTGGAAGGATGTATTAAAATGGATGTGCTTCTGGGCAGATATAGGATTCGGATTCAGTTCACCGAATCCTAAGTACTGGGCCGAATCCAAACCCTGCTTAAAAAGTAGAGATTCAGTGCATCCCTAGGCATAAGGAACCTGTTCAGCAAATTATTATTATTATTATTATTATTATTATTATTATTATCTGGGAATGCATACCTCATGCAGAAGTTTGTAACAGAAAACACTGCTTGCTTCTCGAATCAACGACCTGTTTCACCTATTACGGCTATTAATTCCCAAGGTCTCTACTGAAATATTAGTTTTTGTTTGTCTTAGTACAAGCAGCTATCTCTGTTATAATTAATATATCACCATAAGTAGGGTACTTCTCTGGGATTTTCAAATGGGCACCTCCCGTCCTCGGTGTTTTGTCGACTAGCCCACGACACCTCAAGAGGGCTCAACAGTGATTCTGGTGTCCCAGCATCACCCCCCTCCATCCTCCACTCAGCTCAGCCCAGCTTACTTACCCATACATCAGCGTTGCTTTCTTTCTATTGTGCTTGAGATCCCCATTCAGAATCTTTCCGTCTCAACCACAGCCAGTTGCTGCTCCTTTCTGCTGCTTCAGATAAGTTCTTCATTGTGCAATGCAACTCTTGGCCACAGAACCCGATGTCTCTGAGAAAGCGGGTTGTAGAGTGTGCCACAAACCCTCAACAACCCACCTCCACTGGGTAAACTCGGACTCTCCATCCTCGCTGTTCCGCTTCAGCGGCTAGTTGAGCATACTGAAGTTTCTTCCTCTCATACGCCTCATCCACAGCATCCTCCCATAGCACTGTTAACTCTACCAGATGAACAAGGTGTGCTGATCCAGACCACAAGACCATGTCTGGTCAAAGGTTAGTGGTGGCAATCTCAATTGCAAAAATAAGCCGTTAACCAACATCTGCAGCATCTTGCAGTCTTTAGCAGCTTCCAGTTGTCCTGGGCAAGGTGTGGTTTTAACATCTTTTCTTGGTGGTTGCTCTCCTGTGTCTAGTACCTCACGGTTCAAAAACAATTCTGATCGACTAGCTGTGCGTTTTGCTGCTCTGGTCTTACACGTGTCTGTTGATGGTGAAATCTCGGTGATCACGTTGTAGGGGAGGTCACAAGCTTTCCATTCATACCTTGACTTTGTTTGTAGCCTAATCCATTGAAGAGTAATCGATGTGCGTAAGTAAACAAGACACATATTTGCAAGCGAGTGTGCAGTGTTACGCACATAGGATCAAGGTTTCTTACCGTTTTCTGATCATTTTTCAATTTGTAAAATTTATACAATGGAACGAAATGGCGAGCAGTGTTCGAAAGCATCCCAAAAGAAGTCGATTCAGTCTTTTTGAAGTTTTGGAGGAGATGGATAAGAGTGAAAGTGACGGCGAAAATGACTTTCTGGGTTGGAGAGCGTGATTCAGTGCATTTGAAGATGGATTGGAGCCTCTTCAGGATTTGTAAGTATAATGGATCCACACTACCACTACTACTACGACTGCTACTACTATTATTATTCGTAATTTTCAATATGCATTTTTATTGTAAATGGTATTAGAAAATGCAACCATTTGACTCTCAAGGGGCACATAAAAATAACATTTTTTTTTAATTATTTTTATTGCATAGTAAACACCATGTCTCATCTGTGGTGTGCTGCTGTATACGGTCCCTGATATTTACGATGCAATACAAGTTGAAAGAAGTAATTGTTGCTTCCCGGCCGTCTTTATTATTTTCTCATTGATGTTCATTGATTTAGATTATTGCATGGGAGTGTTTAGCAAACTTTTTTTATATTTCACCTACAGACAGTGTAGGTTTCTTACCCTTTCAAGAGAAGCTGTCTTCCTGCTCCAACAATCACTCACTCAGTTCCTTTGTTTGCCACATGTCAATCAAAGTAAAGATGAAAGGAAGTGAGGAATTTTCAGTCTGGCAGCCTGATTCAGAGCAGCAAAGATGTCTGCAATCTCATTATTATTATTATTATTATTATTATTATTATTATTATTATTATTATTATTATTATTATTATTGTAGACATTTAGCAGATGCCTTTATCCAATAATCAACATATCTTCACGTGTCAGCAGTGCTTGAATGAGTGTAACCACTTTATTTTGAAAAAAAACCCTCATTATTTTGCTTCTTCAGATTTACATACTTTCAAGCAAGTGAGTAACAAAAATACAGTCAGGTACTGAAAATTCAGAGCTACAAAAAAATCTCAGTAGCAACATTCTCCTGCGCCTGACAGTTGTGGCATATGAACTGAGAGTATTTGTCATGCATACTCATCATGGATACATTTTGGGCACCCCAAAGCTCTCCAAAAAGGTCACCTTTTGAATGAAATATTGGACAAATAAGTAAAAAAGAGGATTACAAAATCTAATTCATGTGGCAATGTATAGCATGTGAGGTGCCAGAAGGTAACCTTCCTTTTAGATGTTGCTCAAGAAACTAGTGTATGACTAGCTGTGTAAAAACTCATGTAGAATTTGATCACTTTATTCAACCAGTTTCAGAAAAAATGACTGTAGAATATAAACAAATGAAAAACATTTCTTTTTTTTCTTTTTTTTCTGGTTATCTCCTTCCAGTGTGGTACTGAGTAAGACTTATATCAAATCTGAGGTGTTAGTCCTAATGCCCAGGGGGTTACCTTGAATTCAAGCCTTGAACCATGCCTATGCTGTCTATACTTTGGAAGATAATATGATTTATTTAAGGTCATAGCCCTCCAGGTGGAAATTGCCTGTGGGAGGCTGGGGGTTTAACAGGTTAAATCCTGTCAAAATGTGTCTTAATATTGCAGGTTATGAACACAAAGGACATGAGGGATCCTCACCCACCCAGAGGATTAGGTTCTGTGGTGATGGGAGAACAGCATATGTTGTTCTGATGAGGAAACTGATCCTTCTATGTTCCATTGTCCATAGGCCTGCCATCCGATCTCACGTTGTTCCACACTCTCCCATCTTATCCATTCTCCCTGCTTGGCCTGGGAAATGGCCTTTACACACCTGATCCTCTCCTGCTTTTGCATCTCGTTGACTACCAGCTTCCTCCGATGAGCTGGCATTGTCTTGTGCCATGTAGGAGGAGCTGAACTGAGACCAAGACCTCCTCTTCCATGCTGAACTTGCCCCATAATATCTCTGATTCAAAGTGCAGCCTTAGCATCTTCTACAGCTTTCTTTGCTGCCAACTTCCAGTTTTCAACACAGGTGCTGCCTCCCTTATGCATTTTTTTTGCGTGAATCTACTATTGTCATTTCCAGTCGGACTTTGGCGCACATTAACTCCACGGTTAGAGCAGAGACTGGTAGCTGCAGTATGGAACTCCCAACCACTTCCTGACATATGAACTGATTAAAGCTTCCAGCATCTCTGCTGTCAAGGAAACCTCGTACACAGTCAGTGGCCACAGCAGTCTTGGCAGTAGACCAAACTGAAAACACCAGAGTTTCAGTTTGCCCGGTAAAGTGTTGCTGTCTATGCTTTTCAACCCTTCCACTGCTTGTTGTCTAGCTTCTCCCACACTTTAGTGTCCTTTAGATCCCCGTCGTACCATCTCCCTAGACTTTTCACTGGCTTGTCTGACACTGTTGGTATTGCCTCACCATTAATGTTGAACCTTTTAGAACACATCAAAATTAAATTTAAGAGCTCTGCCTGTAAATAATATTGGTGTTTATGTGTGTTTTGGTGGTGGTTAGTAGGGATTAGGTAATTCTTGTCCCTGCCAAAAACATGTGAGAATGTGGCTGCTCCTTAATGGAATTATTGGTGATAATTGGGAGCAGCTACATCCTGTAAAAGGAGAGCCTAGGGCTCCATTAAGAGAGAGGAGTTGGTGAGTTAGTTTGTGTGTTGTTACTGTGTCTCTGTATCTTGTGGATTTATGTTAGGCAGTGAAGGCGAATACCCAGCCTACGTTTTTGTATTTTATATAAACCTTTTTGTTTTGGCCCTTGTGCCATTTTTTTTTTGTTTATTTGTTCATGTGTTTTGTTTGTATTATTATGTTTATTAAAAAATGTGCGTTATCACTTTCACTGCAGTTTATAAGTCTCTGAGTCTCTTTCCTACCGCTACCTTGCTACAGACCATCTTTAGCTTCAGAAGCTAATAAGTATCAAAATTTGGGAGTATACAGTGAATGTAGGACAAGGTGTTACTTGTGGCTCTAACTTTAATTTATGACTGGGCATGAATGTCACTTAATTATGAATGTATTTTTCGTACTTCATCATTCTACCTATCAGCCTAAAAAATCCTTGTAATAGTATATATTATCCCCTTGGGTTTGTATGCAGTCATTTATAGCTGTCTGTATTTGTTATTCAGAGTTATTACTGATCTTGATGAAATGTAAATGATAAAAACACAAAACAAAGAGTAGTCTAGGCGTTCTGAGTATGGTAGCAGTCATAGGCAGCGGGAGAAACTATTCTTTGGGGAGGGAGCTGAGTAAAACCTAATACAAACAGCTACTGTTGCCAATCCAAATTGTATGCTTCTACTTAAACACGCAAAGCATTTATCGCAGTATTCGGAATATTGAATTATTAAAGGTCTGCATTAAACCAACTAATCTAGTAAATAAAAACAACAGCAACAACAGGTTTTGTGTTCTGTATAGAACCTTTGACCACTCATTAGCAGTTAATCTGTTTATGTCTTGTGTTAGTCCACTTACTAGAATTGCTAATATTATAAGACATTCATCTCGCAAAAAATTAGTAATAAAACCTTGCTCTTACCTTGCTATTCCAGCAGAGGTTTTCTATTTCCCTTGGCTGAGTTCAATTTCATAATCTCTGCAGGATCAGTATTTCTTGCAATATCCGATTCAATGTTTAGGATGGACAGTGCAGAAAATCTTTTTTGGCTCATTGTTGTTCTCAAGTATGTTTTATTCTGATGCATCGCTGAGAAGGATGTTTCAGATTTTACAGCCAACAGGCGGGGTAAGTGCCAACTGAAGCAGTTTGAAGAAACTGGGGTAATCTGAAGCTGTCACTGTGGATCTCAAATTTTCTAATCCTGCAACCAGTCCGCGTGATTAAATATCTGTGCATGCAATTTGCATTTCCAATTTAGCTGAACTTGCATTGACTCTTATAATTTTCTTATAATTATAATCAACTGCTGGAGTTTCCCAGGCTAGAAGGCCATCTACACTTCTGGCAAGCGCTAACGATTCCTCAGAAAACCTCCTTTTAATATCCCCTGTTAAAGCACTAACAACTGGCATAAAAAGTTGCAGGCACCACTTTTGCTTATTATTTTGTGGTTCAGTGGGAAGGTGCTCTCTCTCACCGCAGCCTGAGTACACAACAAAGTCGCTCGGTTTTAAGGTCTTCCTTATTCCTACATTTTCGTCATATTGCAGGATATCTACCCAGATGCCATTCCATTTTTTCTTCCTTTTTTATATTTTCCAAAGTTGCAGCTGTGCTAGTAATTACTTTTGTTGCTGTGGAAAGGGAGGCCTTTTCAGACTGTAGTGTCTTGTGAGCAACATGAATTAACGACAGCAGGTTATCAAAAAACAGATGATAAAATCTTTTTTTGCACTTAGTGCAGCAAATCACTTGCCTCGACATAATTACATTTACTTCCAGACTGAGAGAGCTTGTTTAGGTATTGGATGATAAACTTCAAATTAGACTTGCAATCATTGACAATTATCCACCTGCCCACCCAACTCATATCACTCAGGCATGTCAATTCAACAGACTTTACATCTAGTGTACGCTGTACATCACAGAAAAGTTGGGTGGTTGCTTCTGATTTTCCACTGGACGCCATCTGTGTTGCCAGACATAATGCTCGCCCCATTGTAGGCTTGTCCCACTATTGGAACGGCACTTAGTCCAACTGCCTCTATGCCTTCCAGAAGACACTTGTAGAGTCCCTGTGCATTTCATAATTGGGAACAATTATTATGTCTTTAAACAAGAGAAATCGCTTGTACACATTTAAATCAGTGTGTACATAATGAACATAGATCGAAAGTTGCTCTTGTTTAAAATCCCATATTCCGCACTTCCTCTGCTACTTGTTTCCTCAGGTCTGCCGCAATGTAGAGGAGCTAATTTTAAACTTCATGGCTTGTCAAGTTAAACGTACCATGCAGATCCCATTGAAATTGCTCATCACATTTTGTAAAAAGGGCGCATAAGCGATTAAGAGATGACATACAACTGAGCCAGATTTACTTGCTGCCTGTTTTTCTTTTCCTTTTTCTGTAAAAGTGTTATCCTTGTAAACAGAAGAACAATATTACATTCTACAGGGATAGCAAAATACAACATCAGTAGGTACACTGTGCTCAATGGGATACCAATCGAACAATGAAGATGTAATGATCGTTTTTGCTTGCCAAACAAACTCTTGGGATAATTATCCAACTTCACCTGTACAGGTCCAGTCGATCTGTTTCCTAGTTTCAGATCAATGTTGGCTGAATTTCTTTCTTTTGTCTGCAGCCATTTTTATTACTTCACTAGCATAACCTCCACTGTACAGACAGTAAATGAATCAGTCACAAACTGCAGTGTATGTCATTACAATCCAAAAGTAATGAGACCTGACCACAGCAGTGACAGCATAGCAACAGAGGTGCGAGGTTAGGGATTTGGGGTATTGCCTTCAGTGTAAGTCAGTATGGCAATCTTTTGTGCCAGGGCCAGAGAAAAAAATTCAGTTAGCAAATCTTTTTTGGGGAGGAGGCGGCTAAGCCCCATTAGCCACAGGGAAAGAAGTGTCTGAATCCTCAGTGTTGGTTAAAGATTGAGGGAACATGTGTAAACTATTATTTGAAAATGGAACAAAGATTTCCTTTAAATATATCTGAAAAAGTATAATGCAAATGTGTGGGAAAGTTTCTCACTGAAAATCAGGGCTTCCCCAAGGAGCCAAGAGACAAGGGCGAGGTCACTTTCATTAAGTGCCCATGACTTTGTCTCTTGGCACCTGACTGTCACAGTGGTCAATTCGGTACCCTATAATGACCACTGTGTTGGACATTAATGCCTAAACTGTTAATGTGCCACAGTGACGGATAGAGAACAAGGATGCCCCAAATGTGGTTACATCACAGTCGGGTCGTATTCATTTTTATGTTAGGCTTATGTAAAATATTTTGCTGCACATAAAGCTAGTTTGTGTTTACATGCATATTCTTAAACAATGTAGACGCTGATAAGCATATGCAATAAAAACAAAATATGCAGTCACATGTGCAGTGCTTGCGTGTACCGGCATTTACATAGTTAAATTGCGTCTGTCTTTCACATTTAGTTAATATTTGTTAATACCAGTAACGATGGTATTGCCCGTTAGCAAGAGGCGCTTAAAATGGTTATAGCTAACTCAGTAATTCCATATATCTTACCTGTTAAACACTTTCATTTGTTATAGGTCTCAAATGTGTAGTTTTAAAACATGATCGGGTACTACACTAGGTTAGGAAATTTATGTTTGCAAGCAGTGCTTTCAGATTAAGTTACATTTTCTTAGTCATTTCACCTGAAATTGTACCCACCCTTTCATTCGATTCTATCCTGTCATTAACCAAGCATTATTTTAACTCAATTTAAAACACACTTTTTGAATACTGATCGACCTTATTTAAATGTGGATTCAGCCTGAGTGATTTGAGCCTGCTTCACTCTCTTGTGGTCCTGTAGTTTGTTATGATGTGCTCACTAAGCCTCCTTTTGCTTTTTGCCTTTTGTCTGGTCCTGTCTTTTATGATGCATTGACTTGCTAATCATTTGGTTCTTTTCACTGCATTGGGGTTAGTCAGGGTTAAGGCATTTCTTTGTTGCCGTTTATGTTCGATGTTCATGTTGGCTTTTTTCATTTTTACAGTAATCAGCATTTTGACATAGGGTCAAATTAGAAAATGAAACTGGATAAAAGACTAGGAGATGTCTAAAATACATAGTTTAAATCTTAGCCTGGAGCTCTTAAAGTAGGCTTTAATCTGATTGAGTGCAGGTTCATGATTCAAGAGTATCAATGCATAAACTTGAGTAAGGGGTCAGACTTTAGGCAGATTTAAATTTAGGCAGATTTCATTATTGCTGTATGGATGTAGAATGGAGTTCACGTCTAGATTATGATATATATATTTTTTATATTAATATATATATATATCATATAATATATATATATATATATATAGATTATATATATATAGTGGTAAGAAGCTTTTCATTTTAATTATTTTAGAACAGAAAATTGTTTTAAGATTTTTTGTAAATTTGGCGATGCTTTCCTATGGAAAGGACAGATCAGTTATGCTTAAAAGCACTGTAGATGAGTTGCTCAGGTTGTCTGTCGCAGGTGTTTTTCAGGGGAAGTTTTTCATTACAGCTGCCTGGGCTTTCAATTCTTATTTACACCAGGGGTGACAATACATCTGATAGAACCTCATGATGTTCTCAATGTTTAAGAGATAATCTTGACCATTCACTGGAAGTAAGAAAATAACTTAATGTCCCAGAACCTCAGGGAACAAAAAAACCTAAACAGAAACCACTACTGGCATCTAAGAACAGTATATAACCTAACACAGATGAAAACTTCAATCCACTGTGTTAAGCACAGAACACATTTTTATTAAATGATTTTCTCTACTAACAAAATGTGTATTTTGTTTAAGAAGAGGGAAAGCGAGTGACCTTAATACCCAATAATCATTTTTTGTCATACTGTTATGCAAAGCTGATGAATACCCATAACATTTAATAAAAGAAAAACAGTTACACAATTCCATAGTAATTTTATGTGTTTGCAGGTCCCCCAACTGCTGAGTGGCAGCAAATTCTTACATTTCTATTGGAGGATTGTAACATGCTCGTGAGATTTAACCCTTTGAGGTCCTATGTGGGACCAGGTCTGACATTACAATTTTCCATTTCCAGTCGTTTTTTCTCTGGAAAAAGCAGAGAAAACCTTTCAATGGCCGAGTGGAGGGAGGATCCGCATCCATTGCTCAAAGAATATCAGACATTTGTCAAGGTTTTTGAGATGTTGTAGAAATAAAATAATGACTTGGATCGCATTATTGAGGAGTTTGGTGATAAAACAAGTGATCAGGAGATGATTTACACTAGTAGATATATGCACTACTATGAAGAGATATGTGATAAATACAGTGAACAAAGGGTGGAGCTTGGCTGGAGATGCAATACTGAGTGTCCTGTTGATATGCAGTGCCTTTTAAACCTGTTTTACTTTGAATAGAATTACTTTTAAACAGCGTGTGTGAAAATAAATTGGACCTGATGCACCTGACAGGTGCTGAATAAATGGACCACAAAGGGTTAAAGCTGTATTCCAGTTCAATAGGGAGTATTTACACGCTGGTGGAATTTAAATTGGAAAAGATCAATTTTATTACACCACAAGCACTATAGCACTCACTCTGGACTCTGTGAATGTGTGTGTCTTTGTGTGTGTTCTACTGTGTTTATTATTTGCAAACTGTCTTATTATTTTGGCACTGCAGCCTGTTGCTTTGGAGCAGTGCAATACACATTGCTGTGTATTGCCTGGGATTATTCTCTGTGGCCACCAGACCAGAATTATAAAAATACAACCTGTTTGGATCGTGAACTTTATTGTCTGTCTTCTGTTTCATAATCCCATCACCACTACACCTGCACACTGCAAACCACTTTGCCACAGACACAAATACAGCATGAGTACATAAAAAAAAAAAACACAACCGTAGCTAGTCATGAAAAGAAAATACTGTCTGCTTTTGCTCCTTATGTGGAGACAAAAGAAAATAAATAAAACAAAAATATAGTCTGGGTACACCACACATTAAAAAAATTTAACAGTTTAGCAGTGAATATTTATCTGATCTGGTTTAACAAGTAAATTATTCTAAAAGAATACATCTACACACATCTATTTGTAAATACAGAGAAAATTAGTTTAATATAATATACATTTATTGATTTTCCGTTTTCATAAAAACTTCTCAGTTAATGTGTGAATGTGAGTATTATTATTATTATTATTGGTACACATTATTAAAACAAAGAAGCATCATTTTACAGAAATCCGAAACTTGTGTGTGGTGCTCCCTGTCACTTTGACTACAGTTAAGGTGAAATAAAGAGATAGACCCCAAAATAAAATAATACACTTGGGCAGTTGTATTGGATTTACTGCTATATTATGTATAAAGGGTTTCACAGCCTCGCAAACAATAACAAACTTATGCACAAACATGAGAATCCATTGCCTGGCCTTGAGACTCTCAAAATTGTGAAAAAAGTTTCACGGGTAAACCTTGAGACTTGACATCCATGCAGCTTGCAGGTATCTGCATGGACAGCTTTCAGTTCTAATATGTCACATGTACGTTCACCATAGGTCTTGCAAAACACTGACCACTGACAAGCAACCAGACTGTTTTCCCAATTACATAATCTCCTGAGAATTCAAAAGTTTTTATGCAAACAAAGACCTCTGTCAGGCCAAAATTTTATGGGTTTTCTGCTTCACGGTTTTCAGTGAGATTTTGGAACATGGACGTCACTGTTTTTTGTTTCTTTACAAGTAATGCAGTCACGGTACTGCTCTGGATTTCCTCTTTCTTTTTCGGTGAATACTTGAATCTAAATGCCTGTCAACAGCTGATTCTCGGTAGTGAGTAAAACTCCTGCTGGGTACTGCTTTATGTGATCTGTTGCAGACACATTTTTAGCCTTTTAAGAAACATCCATTTTCTTGTTTACAGTGTGTAGTATTTTAATTTCCCGTTTAGATTGCATATAGTCATGACATAATCACTGCACAGCTCTATGCATGGCGAGTAGTACATGCAGACACACAGTAGAGCTGTACAGTTTTGTTAATGTTATTTTTTTTGTATGAAATACAAATAATAATTATGAAATGTATTTTTATTTCTTAAGAATATTGTAAAAATCTCGGTATTGGGCAAGTTTCATGATTTCTGCTGTCATTTAATTGAATTTGGTGCACTTTTCTTAGTGAGGTTTACTAGGGGGTTGGTTTTTCAGGATTGCTGCGTCCATCAAAACCTGGACTTTGGTGGCGATGGGTTTCACCTGCCCATGTCCCATAATAAATCCCAAATATTGTCGCTTCTACTGGCAAATACACATTTACGCAGGTTGGCTGTCAGATGGGCTACCCTCAGAGACTGCAGGACAGCCATAAGCCTAGCCAGATGCTCTCGCCAGGTGGAGCTGTAAATAAGCACATCATCAATATACACTGCTGCATAGTCACGATGTGGGCGTAAGACACTAGTCCATTAGTCCCTGAAAGACAGAGGGCTCACCATGTAGCCCAAATGGCTTGGTTATATAATGAAACAGACCATCAGGGGTAGAAAATGCAGTTTTCTAAGGGGATCTGCCAGTATCCCTTCGTCAAGTCCAAGGTCGAGATGAATACTGCTGTTCCCAGTCTGTCGAAGCTCATCGATCTGAAGCATGGGGTAGGCATCAAACTTGGTAATAGCATTTACCTTATGGAAATCAACGCAGAAGCAGTTGGTGCCGTCCTTTGCAGCAACTATCACAATCGGACTGCACCACTCGCTCCTGGAAGGCTCAGTCACCCCAAGTTCGAGCATCGCCTGCACCTCTTTGCTAACGCCACTTTGTCAAATTTGCAGGATTCGTTAAGGTCTCTCTTGAACCGTGGTACCTGGGGGAGTGATAATGTCATATTCAAAAAGGTTAGTTCTGCCGGGCATGTCAGAAAAAATATACTTGAACTCCTCAATTAACTTACGCAGATATCTCTGTTGATCCCCCATCGGAATGCTCTGAGTGCTAGGGGCCTCTATACAGTGTATAGAATCTGCCGAATTTCATAATTTCATAATCAAACCATCAGTAGACCCAGGGTTGCAGAAACATATGGAGATATAATACGTTATACCTAGAACTACCACAGCTGTCATTTTGACTGTCATAGTAAAAACAGTGGGTTTTGTTTAGCGATGCTAAACTTGAGAGCTTCGCGCTTGATTTGAATAGGTACAGAAGACATTTTCAGATGTGATTTATCTATCAACAGCTGTAAAAATACTTATTTTTTTATTTAAAAATAGTTACTTTCTAGTTAAAATGAATAGACCAATATAATGCAGGACTGCACAGCAAGTCTTAGGCATGATTACATTGAAAAAAAAAAAAAGTTACTGAATAACAGTGTACCAAACCTGGAGATGGAAATTATTGTTGAATAGCTAACAGAGTGGTACTCAGGCACAAAATAAAAGGGTAAACAGAAAACACCTGTATAAAGCAGTCAAACAAACAATCTCAGGCACTATTCTTTATTGCTTCACGCAGTGTCGTAAGCTCCTGATGCATGTCAAAAGCTGTCTCTGAGCTGCTAAAACCACTCTGTTTTATAGCCTAGCATTTGCAAACTCACATGTACATGTTTCCCTCACATGTAACTAGCAGGCTGCAAAAACTGTGTCACAGACAATATCCTGAAGAAAAACGAACAATACCATCAAAAAGGCTGATTTACAAAGAAATGATGGGAAAATGCAAGTGAGTAAATCAGAATTAAAGGTAAGCACTACGTTTGGTATGTTAAAATAAACACGCTGTTTTGACTACATTTAACACAGAACAGTTTCGTAGCCTGCGACGCTGCGGTAGTTTTATACACATTTTAATATAATGTTCTAGGTATGTATGTATGCCCGGTAATTCTAGTGTTAAAATGTGTATTTGTAGTTGGGCACAAGTGTGTCACGAAGTATTTCACATGCAGGCTGCCTGGGCTCAGTTGAATGATTGATTAGCAAGCGAGTCCCAGCACAAATGCATATGATTGAGTGTTCATAGGTGAAATGAAAGAGAAAAAGATCTAGAAAGCTACATGTGATGGGAGAAAAGAGTCTTATTCAGCCCCCCAACAACAGAGGCGCTGGGCCAAGCCAAGGATCCCAATGCAAAGATCACGTCAATGTGATGGAAGTCACATTTTTCCGGGACATCATCTTTGTGTGGGGCAACAGTGCTGACCCGATCACTCGGGTCAAGTGTTTATTAAAAACACCTGCTGTTCACAGATAGGTGTTTCACTGATCTCAAGGGTGGAGTTGTGAGTACAAAGGGAACTGCATTGTTGTACTTGGTGATGGACAACTGAGGAGAGAGGGAGAGGCTGGTGCCTAGTGGAGCCCCATCCCTCAACTTTTATATTTTGATTAATCCTCACACCTGCACGTTTTGTTGTTTTTTTGTTTAAAAATAAAATTACTACCCTGAACAGGGTTAATTACTGAAGAACCTGCTTCAAACTTCCTTCTTTATCCACTCCAGTCACAATACATTTAAAATAACAATTGCTACGCATGCCGGCTTTACAGCAGCACGCTACTTGTTGATTTATTTTACCTGTTTGTTTTGGCCATCGTGCCTTTTGCTTTGTGAGAAGTTTTGTTTTGTTTAATATTTTTATTTATAATAAATCCATGCCTCATTCATGCCTCCCTTCAGGCATATGCACTGGAGAGAATGGAAGAGGATCCACTGAAGTCTGCACTGCAAGGTGAGGGAACACACCGGTGAATGCCCCATTTGGGAGAAAGGGGAAACTAACCTGGAGAGGTGGTGGTGGTTGAAGAGAGAGGGGGCTCCATGGTGCGAGGTCAGGGATGGTTGCCCATAGAAAAGAAAACCCTCATCTGGGAAGCTCACGGTCAGGGTGAGGTGGAGTTGGCAGAGGACTGGTTTCTCCAGGAAAAAACTCATCCCCAGCCACCTGCCCAAAAGAAGGAGAGGAGTGGTCATCCTTGGAAAAAGGCAAAGGAGTCCGAGCGTCCAGCGCCCATGAAAGGGGAGTACAAGTGTCCAATGCCCTCAAGGGAGATCTGGGACTGGCTGCTGGACTCTGAGAGGAACCTCAGGGAGGCAGTCAATCTGCTGTGGCCCAAAAATGGGAAGCAGTGGGAAGTCTTGGAGCAGTAACATCGCCCAGCGTCCCTCTCAGACATTGCGGCCATGGTGTGCAACTACCTGGATGCAGATATGGGAACGGCCTTTGTGGCAGAGCAAAGCTCTGCCCTTTAAATTGGCAGGGATGGGGTTAATTTTCCCTACCTGCCTGGGTTTATTATGTTCAGGTGGCTGAGGTTGATTAGTTGATTAGGTTGATTAACGATCAATCAGTGCCCAGCCACCTGACATAAAAGGAGGCCTCTGCTTCTCATTTGGAAAGAGGGAGCTGAGGAAGCAGGTTGGTGTTTGTGGTTTTTTGTATTTGTGAATCCAGTGAAGGCATTGCCCAGCCTGGAAACCTTAATTTTGCAAGTTTTGTTTTTGTATTGCTTTATTTGTGTTTAAATCCCTTTATTTTGCCCTTGTGCACGTTTATTTTGTGTTTATTTATAATAAAAGTATATTTGTTTGAACTGCAGTCTGTCTCTGAGCCTCTATCCACTTGCCAGCCTGCCACAGCCTTACTGTATATATTCCCGCCGGGAGGGTTCATGCCTATTCCAGCTCCATAGGCAGTAGGTAAGTCCATGCCAGGGCCCAGAGGTGAGACACATCAGTCCCCCGAGACCAAGAAAGAGCAACACCAGTCCCCAGTGACAGAGGGAGAGCTGCCCCAGTCCCCAGCAACTGAGGGAGAGCCATACCAGTCTTCAGTGACAGAGGAAGACTAGGAGGAAGCCTAGACTAGACAGAGGGAGTCTACCCACTGCTCCCACCTCCACCACCAGGGGGAGACTACCTGTTGCTCCCACCACCACCACCAAGGGTCAACTCCTGTCTTGTCCTGCAATGCCCAGGGCTGCCACACCCAAGGCTGCCACACCTGCAAAGCCCACGGCTGCCGAGCCTGCAACGCCCAGGGCTGCAGTGCCACCCGGGGATGCCTGCACAGCACTGCCCTGGGTTGTCATCACCCTGGGCTTTGTTGTGTCCAGCAACACCAGTTACACTGCAGGAAATTCTGGGGTCAAAGTCCAAGAGAAAGTAACTGCAGAGAAGGGGGCAGAGGTGAGGAGATCACCTCCACCTGCAGTGGCTTCACTGGCGGAGTATACAGCGCCGCTGCCACTGCCTGACTGTCCTGCACGGAGGGCAGAATTGCAGCTGCCAGCATTGCCACTGGCATCATTTCCCCTGCCAGAACTGCCTGTCTGGAGGAGCCAGCCTTACCGCTGTCAACATTGCGGCTGCCGGCATTGTCATTGGCTTGTGTTTTCATGCGTTTGATGCACGTTTATTGTGCGTGCAAAACACAATCCCAAGTTAGTAGAAACAATTGGGGCAACAAGGTTGCCGCAATGGTTTCTTGAAACTTGGCTTGTGTTTTTGATATCTCCACTTTAATGGCTGGGCATTTTTGATAACTTGCCATTTTTTTTTCAGATTCTATTTTTATTCTATTTTTTTTCGATGCTGTGTATTATAATAACATCTCAGCTTTCTCTGTCAATTATTCCCAATACTGGACAAACATGCCCCAAGCATGACACATACAGTATAAGGAAAAGGGGAGAAGGTAGTCACATAGAGAGAGGAGCCATATTAGGAGAAGTTGGTAGTCAAACAGAGAGAGGAGCCACATTACTAGGTAGGCTACTTCATTATTTAAATTGTATTCAATTAAATGCCTTGAGATTACTTCAGTTGATCTGCACTGGTTTTGATGCACTAAGTGGCTCAATTAGGTCACCTGGAAACCCATTAGCACAGCTGCAGTCATCGCATGTGATGGGTGAATGTTCAGACCACTATGGAGTTCTTTAGATCTTGATTGTGGGCTTGAGTGACAGATGCGCTTGGGTTTCCACTTTTAGAAAAATGACAGCAGTTCTATCCCTCTGACTAAAGTGAGGTACTGGTAGTTGTAATTAAATGCCTGCTAGTCTAAAGTTGCTCCAATCAAAAGCAGTACAATTGATCAAAAAGTTTTTGGGGGTTTTATTTGCATTATGCTTACAAGACCAGCAGTGAAAATCCCGTTCGTGCACTTTCTACATAACTGAAGGCCGTGCAAAGCAATCCTTTATTGATAAGCTTTGACCAAATAGGGGGAAAAACATGCAGTGCTAGGCGTTAAAGACCTCTTCATTTTTTATTTATTTATTTATTTATTTATTTTTATTCAGCGTTTCAGTTTATTGTCATTTGACTCATAAAAATTGCTTTGTAGTTAAGTAGTTTTATAAGCAAGGTCATGAAAAATACTGAAGCTACTACAAATAAGAAATACTACCAAAAATAATACTACAAATAAAAAATACTCTTTGCAATAAATGCATAAATAAATAATGAAGCCCAACTCTTATTTCAACAGGTGGAATGGGTGCAATTTGCATAAAGGTGGTGGAATAACTATTCAGTATTTAAATTAGAAACCTATATGTTAATGATACAAATCATCATTTCAGGATTTTCAGTCAATGGACAGGTGGGCTTGAAAGGTAGTAAATGAGGAGAAATACAAAAAAGGTGTGTGCTTCAGGAGATACGGAGAAAGAAGAAAATATACATTTAATAGATACAATAATAAAACAAGTACATCCGGAGAAAGAGAAAAATAAAAAACAAGTTAAGAGAGCTAATTTTATGTAATTTCATAAATGTATGTTCTGTATTAATTAAATTATAGTTTCATGAACCTGGTTGTACTTTATGAAAATTAATAACACTTCAGTGTATAATAGGATATCATATACTGTCATGCATTATCTAAATTTTCTTTAACTTCATCGCATACTCTTCGTAGCACTTGCTCTTCTGTAAGGTCCAAACAGGTGGCCCTTTGACGAGACACCCGCGGGATAAACCTTCGATGTCATCTGCGATTCCTACCTGGGGGTAGCTACATTATCTCTTTCATCTAAAATAGCAGCAATCCCTAGTAGCACATTGGGCTCTATGACCATAGTAGTCACAGTCACTGCACCCACATCAGAGACTTGATTTCAGCAGGGGACCTTTGAAACAGGTTCCCATCTCCATTAGTATACTTTGAAAAAGGCTTACCATTTTAGATGGAAACTACTCAATTGGACCACATCAACCATTCAGTCTTTTGCACAGGAGGTATGTTAATTAGATACCCACTTAATTGGCATAATGTTCCTCATACTCTCGAAATTAGGGTTTTGTGACTGATGCCTCCTTCCTGGCCATTTTTGATTTCTGCTCGGAACTTGAAAAACAGTCAAAAAGTTTAAACACTGACAAAAGCCCACCCTGATGGTCAGAAAAGCTTTAATATTCAGGGACATTATTTTAAAGGTGCTGGCCCTTGCTCAAAACAACACAAAGCCAGGTAAAGAAATATCACTGTGGTCACACAGATGCAATGGTAGCACAATCTGAAGTGGTACAGTTGGTTTAAATGAGGCTGTCAGACTGATTACCTGTCTGTCACAGTCACTGCCCTGAATGTGCTCTCATTACTTTCATCAAATACAAATACTTGTGGCTCCCTCCATTAGTTATTTATTAGAATTTATTTTACTGTAGTTAAACCTTTTTTATGTGGTCTTTAGTGTCAAAATGATCAGTAATCAATATTTTATTAAAGACACAGTTGAATTACATTTTTTTTTATATTATTAGTAAAATTTTACTCAATAAATCTGACGAATAAAGGGTAGCATTATCCAATTATACAGAGTGTTACACGATAAATAAAGCTGCATTTTTTTGTGATAATTTGCCGTGTCCCAAAAGCATAAATCATATTTCTTAAATTTGGCCTGTTTGCAAATATAAACACATGCAAATATAACTTGAATGAGTCTGTATTTATAATGTATTTACATGTAATATAATACTTTTTTTTTTACACAGATTGCATATTTAAACACATTTATACATTTACAAAAATATAATCCCACCTTATATGAAATACATTTGGGTTTTCCAGAACAGAATGTATAATTTTGGATTTCAATATTAGGTTAACGTGAAATCTTGTTATGAATCCAAATAACAATGTGGTTTCAGCCTCAGCCTTAAACAAAAGCACAGATATTCTATTGAAAAATGATTTGACTGAATGACTGGAGTAATATGATCTGTGTATGTCAGTTTTCAAGCTTGGCCACCTTTTATTTCCTAATGGTGTTTGTAGTATTTTGTTTTGCCTTTTTGTTTTGCATATACTGCATTGTGGATGTCCTCCCACACTAGGGCTGCCATTGTTGGTGCCCTAGTGGCGGCCACCAACACTGCAACTGCCTGCAACTGCTTGTAAAATAAATAAAGTCTGGACGTCTGTGCGGCGTTTCAAAGTCAAACCCTCTGTGTCTCTTATGTTTCTCACCGGATATCCATCCAGTAACGGCACACCCCTAATATATCCAGATAAAACCAAATATACATCATTAATTTAATGAACCAAGTTTATTATATGACTGTGACAGAAAGCCTAGGTATTTGCGCTGTAAATCTCCCTCCTGACTAGAAGAGGTGCTGTGTAAGGTTGGTGGTATACTTCCCCTCGAATACTCCCTAAATACTTTCCCTTCTTCTCAGTACTCTCCCTCCGTATCTGGGTTGTTCAGGAAGGTTAGGAGCCTGCACTCTGTTGTAATAAATACATTATGACTGCTGCCATAATGCTCTTTCCTGTCAGCTGCTTTCTAACTTTCTTTGCCCCCTAATAAGACTAATTTGAAATCAGTCTTATTTGCTGAGCCTTTTAGGGCCAGTGCTGCTGTTCTGCGACTTCATAAATCTTATTTTAATATCACAGACTTAATTTTCAAATAAGCCCCACCTGCAGTTTGTCTATCCATATAATTTAGGCTTGACACACCATAAAATGCAAACAATAAACGATAATGTTGGTTGGTTTTCGCCCATCCACACACGTGTTATTAAATTAAAATGTTATATGATGTCTGTTATATGTATTACTGTAGTGGTGCATGGAGTGTTGGTTATGTAGCACTGGTGATTTAAAATGTATAATTTTATTTAGGCACAGGTATTGCACAATCACTCCACATGCAAATTTAACTGGGTATTAGTGGGGAAGCATGGGGAGCACAATTAGTTCACGTGCAGATGTACCGAGATTCCAATTGAATGACTAATTAGCAATTGAGTCTCGGTAAAAGATAAAAGATGCAGTTTTCACCCACTCTGGGTTGGTATGTTCGCAGTGGAGAACGAGAGACAGGAGAGAAATACATACCAAAATAATAATAATTGCTATTCATGCTGGTGTTTGGGTTCATTCACTGTTTGTTTGTTTGGCCAATGTGCCGTTTTGGTTTGTGTTCAAGTGTTTTATGTTTAACCTGTTTATTTGTTTATGTATTATTAAATATGTGCAACAGCACATTTTTACTCACCACTCTGTGTCCTGCATTTCCTGGCCAGACGTCACTACCAGCCAGCCTATTCACACACCCGCTGACGCCACACTTAACATTTTTCCATATGCCTTCAGAATCACTTATCCACTCATCAAGAAAATTAGTATTAACAGAATTTTTTGCATAAATGATTGGGAGTATAAGATTCTGGAAATGTAAAAGGATGTCTGTCTGTCCATACATGCATCTATCTGTGTGCCTGTGGCAGGGTGCCATGTCCTGTGCGTATTTTTTTCTTTTATATTGTATGTGGTGTGTTATTGTTGGTGTGTACATATTGCTGCACGGGATATAAATTGGGCTGTGTAGCACGGGTGATTTAAAATGTATATTTGTATTTAGGCACAGGGATTGCACAAATTAGGTCACATGCCGGGATTCAACTGAATGATTAATTAGCAATTGAGTCCTGGCACAGCTATACATATAGAGGCACGAATCACTAGGTTGGTGTTCAGAGGCGGAACGTGAGTCGTGAGATAAAGAAAATAATTAATAATTGCTACACATGCTAGTTTAGACTTGGTTCTGTATTGTGCCTGTTTGCCAGTCTGTCTGTTTTGCTCATCGTGCTGCTTTCTTTTGTGCAAAGTGTTTTGTTGCTTAAACCTTTTATTTATAATAAACCGGCTCAACAGCGCATTCACTTACAGCTGAATTTACAGCTATGGCTAACAGAAAAGTGAGTATATTTACTCACATTCCACATTTTGAAAATACAGTACAGGCAAGGTTGCCAGCAGTCTCTAAATTTACTGACAGTCAGTAAAAAAAATGTCACTGTCCGTAAACTTAAATGGGAAAAACTGTCAGTGATTTTGGATCAAAATAAAGGATAGTACATTTTTATTGCTTTGCAGCTTTCCCAATCAGCTCAAATGACATATACAGTACCTCCCGTATGTTTTTTGTTTTTTTGTTTGTTTGTTTTTTAACAAGAAAAAAAAGATACTAGGTGTGACAGGCTGGCGTTGCGGTGACATCAGGCCAGATGCAGGAAGCAAAACACAGACAAGGTACTGCAGTGAAAAAGACGTGCTGTGCGCCGTTTATTTAAATACAAATAAATAAATTAAATATTTAAACAAAAACACTGCCCACAGAGCAAAATAAATGGTCAAACAAAAACAAATCCCGCACACAAAACCCAGGTCCGGCTGTGCAGTAGCCTTCTCTATTTTTTCTCTCTCCTCTCGCTCTCCCGTTCCTCCTCTGAACACACCCACCCTGAGGGGAGAGAGCTTATATACAGGTGACCATCTCCCAATTTAGCAACAAATTAATCACTTAATTCGGGAGATAGCCACCTTCTACACAAGGTTTTTAATCATTCCTGGCAGAGTACAAGTCTACTAACCTCACCTCTGCTAGAACATGTTGCAAAATAAAACAACAACAAAAACACACGGTGCTTCGCCGTCATATATAAATGCAATAAATAATAAAAAACAAACACAAAATAACACAGGGGCGGAGGGGGAGACCCCATTCTAAAAATAAACACATAATACTGCATAGGGCTCCTCGCCCTGTTACACCAGAGAATTAAATATTACAATTGGACAAATCAGCAAATTTAGAAACATTCTTAGATAAGGAGATGCTAAGATAAAATACTAAATGTTTTCTTAGCTTTTTTCATGTTAATAACTTTTAAAGACACTAAGTACAAAGTTAAATCATTAATGAAAACTATCACAGGAGGTTTTTTTACCTCCCCATTTACATTTGTGAATACAATATTTACTCAACAGAATAACAAAATTGACAGTAAATTAAAAATCACTACTAAGTGTTGCAATAAAATATCATCTAATGTCGTCATAAGAGAAAAATGGAATTTTGCCAGTTTTTAAGGACAACAGTGAATGAACTCCTTTCCAAAATTGTATGGCAAAAGGTCACGAGTAAAATAAGTGTTCTAAATATTCTACAGTTGAAAGACAGAAAGCACAGGCATTGCTTTTAAAACCAAATATTCGGTGTATAAATTAACTAGATGGATATATAGAGTAAATAATTTTAAAAATAGTTTCTTTAACTTTTGGTAAAACTGTGCATGTTAAATAAAAAAAAAAATACCTTTTTCAATTCTTAACCGATTAGTTGAGGAAAAAATACTTTTTAAAAGTTGATTTTTGAAAATAGCTTTATTTAAAGCATCACAAAGCCATTTATAATTACATTTTTTGTCAAAGAAATGCAGATCATTAAAAAGTAATAGGGGAAAAGTAGGTCTGTTGCCATAGTACCATGATGAACCTCTAATGAGGTGGACTAGACCGTTAGGTATGGCTTTGATTACTTTAGTAAAGACTTTCTAAGTAATTATGAGACTACGTTTACGTTTAAATTCATTATAGGAGAGATAGTTGCACTGACCATCTAATACATCTCTAACAAAAATAATATTTTAAGCCAACCACTCTTTTTAAAAAAACATTTTTCTGTTAATTTTAATCACTGTATTGTTCCACGGCACAGAGTTATGAGGTGAGAAATTGTGAGAATTATTTTCCAATAAAGTAGTGCTTGTGAAAGTTTGCTGGATTAATGGGAAGTTTGGTTACATCATAATCACATTTAAGCATGAATTACAAAGCTCACACTTCTCTAAATATATAATTTGAAATAGGGAACCACATACATTCACTATTCAATAAGCAAACCCTTAGCCAGTTCAGTTTGAATGTCCCAGTCAAAGATTCAAAATCAATGGCTCTTAACCCACCACATTCATAGTCTTTTACTAATTGTGATTTCCTTATATAATGAGTTTTATTACGCCATATAAAATTAAATATAAAATTTGAGCATTTTAATATTGCGTGAGGAAATATATAGTGAGATGGGTAAATTAATCTAGCTATCCCTTCTGATTTTGATAAAAGAATACGACAAAAGAGAGCTATATCTCTCTGTAACCAAAAGCTTAGTAATAATTTTGTTTTAGTCAGTCTGTTAAAATTCAAGAACTCTATATTTTTTTAGATTTGTGGTAATAATAATTCCCAAAAATTACATTTTTATTGGAATAGAGTCAATACTATTAAGAACACAATTATGAATAGGCGTAAATTCACATTTTTTTAAAGTTGGGACACAAGCCTGAGACCTTATCTATAGATACTTGTGACTCATTATTTAGAAAAAATATTAGTATCATCTGCAAACTGGCTAATGCTAAAAGTTCTAGCTATAATATTTAATCCTTGACTACCAGGAGAATGTTTTATTAGAATAGTCAATAATTCAACAGCTAATATGAATAAAAGAGGGGAGATTGGACAGCCCTGTTTTATACCCATAGATAATTCAAATCATGGGGAGGTAACAAAACTTAAAGAAATAGAACTTTAATCTTTGCATACATTAGTTTAATTGTTTAAATTTTCCCCAAACCGAAAAGATTTTAAAGTTTTGAATAGAAATAAATGTTCCGGTAAGTCAAAGGCTTTAAAATGAAACCATCTTCCTTTATTAAATCACTATAAGCCACAATATCTAGAACTAGTCGTATGTGATTATGAATTTGTTTACCTTTTATAAAAGCTAATTGGGATTCACTAATAATATTATGTATGCCCTTTTTTAGTCTATTAGTATAAACAAGGACTAACACCTTATAATCCGAACATAATACAGTGATTGGACACCAGTTATCCAATAATAAAGGGTCTTTACCTGGCTTAGGAAGTAAGGTTATAAGACCTTGTTTCAGAGTACATGACAAGGAATTATTATCGATACATTCCTTAAAGGCCAAAAATAAAAGTTCTCTAATATCAGACTAAAATGTTTATAAAATTCTGCATTTAACCCACGAGAGCCAGGTGACTTACGAGTAGGTATCTGCTTAATTGCTTGATCTAATTCCCCAATTTCAAGATTTGCTTCAGTTAGATTTTTCAAGTTTTCATCAATTTTATCAGTATCGGTTAAAGAAAGATTTGAATTATATAAGTTTTTATAAAAGTTAAAGATGTCATTATCAACTATGTTGATCATTTATTACTTGTTTATCAATAAGGAGAGAATTTATGGATTTCTTATTGTGCCTTTGTTTTTCAAAATTAAAGAAATATGAATAATTATTTTCCCCTTTTCTATCCACTTATCTCTGGAACGAATAAAAGCCCCATTGGCTTTTTCTTTATAGAGATCATCTAGTTGAGGTTGTAATGTCATTAATTTGGAATTATCTTCATTGTGTAGATCAAATTTATTGCATAGGTGATTTATTTTCATAATAATATCAGTTTGCTTAATTTTTCTTAACAACACTGTGCTGAAATTAGAATACATGTTCTTCAACCAAGCAGCCAAAGCACAGTGATCTCGGGAGACGTCATTCAGGTTGCAATGCTTTTACCATAGACTGTTATTGGAAATATGCTAGATACCCTAGAAATTGAATTTATGCAGTACCAAGTGACTGACTTGACAGATCTTAGACAGAATCTGGCAACTGATTAAAACTGGTGCAAAATTGTGCTCTTGTCTACATCTAGCAGAGAGCCACATTTTCCTGCACTTGCCAAGTTTGCCATTAATATGTTGGCTTTGCTACACAGCACTGCAGAATTAGACCAATAAGATGTCAACTGTTATCAGACATTGTGGATCGAATTCTGACTATCAACTGCTGTTAAAAACATCACCAGCTTCAGACCAATGAACCAGTTTGCAAATGTGGCCATGCATGCCCATAAGAAGAAAAAAAAGGGCTAAAGAAATGGAAGTACATAAAGTAGCCTACAGTCAACACTTACATATCAGACCCTATAAAATGCTGACTTCAGTGACATTTAAACGTGTGTGACGCATAGCTGATTATTTCATTTTGGCCCGTTCCAACACTTGTATCTTTTTTGTTTTCTCTAAAAAATGGACAATATCAAAAATACATATCTGAAAGGACTGTGTTTTAAAAAAGTAGGCTTGCATTTAGATGTACTGTATTGGTTTTGTTGGTACAGTACTATATTTTTAACAGAAGCAGTATTTTAATCCAGAACGATACGATTCTGAAAATATCACTTGCCAAAATTAAAGAGATGACACGTTAACTGTAATACAGTACATACTTTTAAATCCAATACGTATTGTAGCGGTATGTAAAATTTCCCATTAACGACCTAACAGCAAAATAAAATCTAAATGTTATCCATGCATAGAACGGCGTAAAACAAATTTGCACAATGTAGTGCTCAATAAGGCCCTGTAATATCACAGTTCTGACGTGTATCTGGGTAACGGATATCCGAGTGATGACTGTATTTTATAATGTATTTTAATGTTTCGGATTTTTCTTTAAATGATCTCAGTAAACAAATATATAGTGTCAGTAAAATAAGCCACTGTAAGTCTGTATGTCAGCAAAAAATTGAATTCCAAGGTTGCCAACCCTGAGTACAACCTTTAACACTATTCTAGTCAATGGGAAATTACAGAGAGCACTGGAGGGGCTTGGGGGAGGGTAGTGAATTATATTGGTTTCAAAACCGTGTGGGCAGTTGACACCACGGGACCGGGAGGGGGTCTGCCCTTTTACAAAATGTGTATATTATGCAAGTTCAGATGGTATAATGGATTTCTTTAACTTATCATCTAAGATGTAAGTGGAGAGGTCCTACAGTTGAGAAGAGGTACTAAGCTGGTTAATGGAGATGTGTCTCTGTGAGTCTCTGCAGTCTGACCTGGCACGTTTTCATCTGCTCTGAGATGAGTTCTGACACACAGCGGGAGCTCCATTTGGTTGACCTACATGTTGCACCTCTATGTTGTTCACTGGGCTGTCAATCAGTTTTAATTAGACAAAATTTGAAATGAATGCAACTTTCACCGCATGCAGGAAATATGAAAACTTTATCTGCAATTATCTGCCCACTACTTGAATAGTTAATGTAAAAAAGAGCTACTAATTCAACTAGTCACTGGTTATAAGTCCAACGTGACTAACTGTGTTATAGAAACCTGCAAGAAGGGAAACTTCTTATTGCCCAAATAGTAATTGTTTTGGGAGTCTGTTGAATTAATATGTGATTTTAAAAAAAAAAACAGTAATTCAATAACAAATATATAGAGACTTTTACTGGCAAAAAGAAAAAAGTTTCTCTGTTTTTTCTTATAATAAAAATAAAAGCATATACTGTGATACGGTTGATATCAGTAAGAATTTACTCCCATTTTGGTTTATTAAATCATAAACATTTGACTGAGAAGTTTTTCAGTTTTGAAACAAATGAATATTGAAATAAATACCTAAGATGTTTATAAAACAGTCCTTAAGAAACAGTTTAATGAATATGGCCCAGAATATCAATTTATTTAGTTTACATATATATTAATTACGCTACCGCAACCCCTGTCATCCAAGACAAGGTGAAGACTTCATCCATAACTAATAAACACTCTGAATTAAGTACTGAATTAATACTAAAAGAAACTTAATAAATGACAAACGTTTCGACTAGTCTTTTTCAATGTTTTCTCAGGCCTCATCTCCTGGGTTCAGTAGCGAGGTAACATCCATCGCTTAGGTTTGGCAAGGAGATGGCAGGAACAGCGGGTGACCTTGAGTCCTCCTGATCAGTGAGTTAGCATTCGAACTGGGCATTTTTGACGAGTTAAAACAAACTGTGGGGTAAAATTGAGAAAACATAAAACGAATACATTTTTTAATAAATAAATGAATAGAAGGAGGTTATGCAGCAGGCAAACTCATAGCATTGTGTAATTCTTCCACTCCCAGAGACCTGGGTTCAAATCTGACTGTTTTCAAGCCTCAGGTGTGCACCAGTGCTCATTACAAAACCATCATACAGAGTGTGTATAAATTAAATTAGGATTATAGAAAGTTTGATTAATTGGGATTTATATCTACTTCATGCTACATGTGTCACAACAGACAATGGAGAGGCCTCTGTTGGGACAAGCTGTAATACATGAAATGCATATGCATAATAAAACTTAGCACTGTTGATTAAAACTTTTGATTGTTTGGAAGGAAATAATATTCCCATTGCACAGCAGTTTGAGATATTTGGCTCAGATATTGGGCGTCGACAGTAGGGATATGCTAGTATGAGCTTGTCTAGACCTGTTTAAGGAACAGGCCCAAACAATTACAGAAATATTGTAAAGTCTGCATATTGAAAGCATTTACCACTGTACAAACTTAACACTACTTTTTATATATAAAAGAAAACAAAATGTTGATGCTGAAGCTTTAAATAAACAACCCAGGAGGTTCATTTAAGAGCATCCAACTCTGAAAATCTTACTTATCTTTATGTATATCGGGGCAACCAATAAAACAGAACAGCATTTCTGATTGAGCATTTCAAAGTTTTGAATGTTTGTAAGTTTCCCCTTTAATAGAAAGACTGGTAGGTAGCTACTCAAAATGGAAGGCATCTCATCACCTTGATAACCAGCAAGGAAATTATACAGTGGTTTCAGATTTGCTATTATGTTAAATACAATTGAATCTTAAAAGATTATCCACTCTAATGTCGGTGCTTTATATACAGCAGATTCAATAGACAACCATACCTCTTCCACAATTCCGCTGACAAGCTCATTTCAGGTGTGCGGTGCATGGTAATTGCATCCTAGCTGCTGCTATCTCGCTGGGCACTGCAGTGCATTAAAACACTAGCAGGATAGTCATTCTGTTGGATTTGATTATCCTCACATGTTGATACTGAGGATTGTGTTTTCAGAGGAATCCCTGTAAAAGGGGAGCAGTTATCATAGGTTTCTCAGTAGTTTCATGTTGGTTTTATACCGTTGAAATTGTCCTCTTTAGAAAAAGTGCAATTGCGTTTGGTTCAAAATAGGGTTTAACACTTGTAGTTGCTCTTATGAATAAATTCACTGTTATTGTTGTGTTTGACAACAAGTCCAAATAAACCAAAAGAAACTCAGGTACTACATTTTAACATTATGCTAAACTATTTATTTAGTAAGACTCAACAGCACAGAGGTAAACGTGCCTGCTTACTTAAATATCCATTGTTCAACCCTTCCTGTCATAAAGTCCAGTTTTCGTCACACTTTACAGTACCTTTTCCAAGTTCCCTGTCTTTCAACATTAACTGTCATAATGAACCTTAACCAATACATAACAGTTATGACATTGATTGTAATAAATAAGGTAAAAGAAACAAACAATGACAGGCAAATTTGTGATCAGTATCATTCTCCCTGCCATAAATAGTTTATTATTATTATTATTATTATTATTATTATTATTATTATTATTATTATTATTATTATGTTAATTTGTATTTTTTAACATAGACATTAACATAGGCGACAGGCTTTCTATAAAGGGGAAACTTCAAAGCATCTTTAAGTTTAAACTAGGCTTGGATCCAGTTTTGCGATCAATCAGTTACTAGGAACCAGGTGAGCTTAGATGGTCCAAATAGCCTTCTTTCGTTCGTATATTTTCTTATATTCTTATGCTCTGGCATACTCATTACAGAAGCAGTAGCAGACATTATAGTAATAAAAAAAAGTAGCTGAAGGTTTTGCTAATTATGATATTACCATTTATGCAACTAACAACCTGTAAGGAGAGTTTCTGTGAGTTTGTAAAGCCAAAGCACCTACTGTATTACTGCTAATATTTCAGAAAACCTTTAACCCACTAACTTCACATTTTCAGTGTTATGAAATGACACTCTTCAGTTTGACATGTGACCTCATTTCCATGGACAGCCAATTCGAGCTGACTCAGGTGCTCCCGAATTGGTCTGAATTCTCCCAGAACTCGAGTTGGCGAAAAAGGAGACGTTTCCATGGTTTTCGGAGTTGCCCGAGTTACCACATGAGTTGGGCAGAAAATACTTGCGAGTTAAAGGTCAAGACGTGCATCCGCTGCAGACGGTATTGCAGTGAAACTGTCATTGATTGAAAAGATAAATCATATAGATGTTCTTTCGTATTTGTTTCACGCAGTACATATACCTCTGGCAGACTGTTATGCAGAACAGGGACAGAAGCGACGGAAACTTTAATACCAGCTAAAATGTCCCATTATATGGTATGTTCCTGCACCCTACAACATTTTTGATTGCCATTGCGTGATGTTATTTCCTCCCAGCCCGAATTCAGGCCAGCCCGAGGAGTGAAATTGGACCAGATAATTTGGGCTCCCGTCTGAATTGGGAGCCAACTCGAGTAATTTAAAAACATGGAAATGGAGGTGTGGGGGTGGGGGTGGGGGCAATTCGAGCATGTACCCAGGTTATGAGGTTCATGGAAATGTGGTGAAAGATGGCCGCCATACTGGGGTCATGTATTTTGGTTTCTGGATGATGAAGACCTGACACCTCAAGATATTGCCTTCATACACCGTACACTGGTGTAATCTGTTATTCTTATGTCAAGTTCAATCATAGGCATCATATAAGAAAAATCAACCCTTTCCTGTCTGTTTTTATTTGTGGAACTGCTGCTACTACAGTATCAAAGTGTTGTATTTCAGAAACCATTTGAAGCAGTGACTTCATATTTACAGGGTTATGCAAATCCATCATGCTAAATGTGTTGCAGGCCAGGAAATTGACTGCTAACCTGATATGACTACCAAATGGAGGTCTTATATAGTTAGGATGTATAGTTAAGGTCCTGGTGTCCCAAAATTTTTCTAAAACTTAAAAACAAAACAAAGCTAAAAATAAAAGTTTGCCACACAAGGCAAGCGCTAGCCTCACTAAAAGAGACACTACTACTATACTATGCAAACCCGCTGTATACTTAGTTTGTGATCAAATCCCCTAAAGTAATCTACTGCTGTTGCTCCTGAAGTCCTTGCCTACAGGCGATTCCAGGTCTTCTTGCAGGTCCTGGCTGTACGCCAGTCTATATGGCTATGGTCATGCAGTACCTTCAAATGCTGACACTACTGTGTTCTTAAATAGACTTAGGCTCTCTTACACCCCCCAGCCCATCAGGACGTCCTGATCAGCTCAGCTCCGGGCAAGCTCTCCTGCCTTGCCTGTCTTTAGGGCAGCTAAACCAGCAACAGGGTCCTCCCTGCCACACTTCCATTTTTTGTTTACTGTGGCCTTATCTATATTTTCTTTGCAACTATGGAGTCTGTAGTTCCCCGTGAGTGTTCTGTGCAGTGGTAATAGGAAAAAAAAAAAAACAGACATCGATATATATATATATATATATATATATATATATATATATATATATATATATATATATATATATATATATATATATATAATAAAATATATAATAATATATATAGATAATCTATATATCTGTTGGGTAGAATCCCTATAATGGAGAGTTGTGTCAGATTGTAAAAGTATAATCTGTTGGGTAGAAGCAAAGGGATTTCTATTTGGAGAGGTGTGCAGATTGGAAATATGTTAGGTGTGTTGTGAGCTGATTTAATATTGTAGACTTACATTTCTGACTTTTAATTTGGTAGACTCGTTTCTGAATTGACACCTGTATCATAAACCTCAGGCTGTATCTGACTTTGATTGTCATGAATTGAACAATCTTTCAGATGCTGTGTAGCCTCTGAAGTGAGGAGGTGTGTTTCTGTGTGGGGGTTTGTGCTCACGACTGGTCAGCTGAGCCCCAGCGATGAGCTCTCATTCCCAGGGAATGAGAGATTTGACCCGCCGGCATGGCCATCGCCCTGACAGCACGGTGTCGGTGGAAGATTGCTTGCTTGCAGTGTGCAAGGTAGTTGAGGGGGACAGGATCGTGTCTGCGTCCCATATGAATAAAGGCAGTGTAAGATTTTTTAAAGATCCACAGGATGTACTGTAGATAAACTTGTGCAGGAAGGTTTTGTAGTGCAAAGGAGTTTAGTGCACGTATCACCCCTTGCAACACCGTTTGCAAAAGTTATTTTGTCGATTGTACCCCTGTTTTTAAAGAATTAATTGCTGGAGAGGGAGCTGAGTAGGTATGAGAAAATCAGCTCCCCAATAAAGTATATTCCCCTGAGGTGTAAAAATCCTCAATTAAATCATACCATGTCTTTCAGGAGACAAGTGTACATTTTATTAAATAACCCCGGTATAGAAATAAATGTCGCCTGTAACTTCAACGTAGAAGAAAGCAGCTGCATGATGTTTACAAGCACTGACACCATGTGCTGCTTCAAGTGTGGAGTCCAGGGGCATCAGAAGAAAAACTGCCTGATGAGAGAGGCTGAGACAGGGGAGGCTGACAGGGGTCAGGGGACACAAGAGGAAGAGCCGCAGCAGGATATGGAGAACAATGAGCCTGGAGCGCAGGTAAATGAGAAAAATGTAAACGAGGAAAACAGTGAAGAGAATGAATTCACTGGTAAATAAAGGAAAAAAAACAAAAAAAGATAGAAATTTGAAATAAAAGGCTAAAAAAAAGAGGCATGGAGCTGGAGCGGAGCTCTGAGGAGGTCTCTCCAGATCACAGGCTCTCTCTGCCCGTCCACTCTGAAGGCTGCTGGAGAACCGGGGTCTGAGAGTGGGGCCTGCAGTGCTGCAGGGGAGAAGTCCCCTGCTGCAGGAGCACCCAACTCAGACTAGGGAGCTCTAGGTCTCAGCCTGGAGCGGCCGTCCCCCTCTTCTTGGAGGGGGTGGAGAACAGCATTGAGTTTCAGCCCAGAGATGCTGTGATACCTTCTCCCACAGACTTGCAAGAAAGTGCTGCAGAGGAGCTAGGTGCAGCGGCAAAAAAACCCGAAAAAGTTTAAATAAATGTGAAAGGGAGAGGTCCCTGACTCCTCGGTGCTTTCCGAGATCCCTGACAGCCAAACCCAGAAGGAAAAACTGTACTAAACAGTTTTATAAACATGACCAAAGGAAAATGTAATGTCGATTAAAGCAATTATTTCACAATCTTAAACTATTCCTGTACTCTGCCACTTTAAGAGAAATGTACCAACCAAAGCAGTACAGACTTTTAAAAAAAATGTAGTCAGGAAAATGGTTAATACAAAAACTAATAAAGTGTAAAATGGCCCAGTTTTATTACAATTTTATATTTTTTGTTGTCAGGCTTCTTTTAATAGTTTGAAATAATTTTACCGCTATGAAGATAATCCATTTTATCCTTTTAATGTAAACAACTGCAGACAGGGTTTTAAAAGCACAAGTCTTTGAGTTTTTAGAACAGAAGAGGGCAGGGATAATTTGTTTTGGAGGTGACAGGAATGCTGCTGAATGGGAGGTGAAATGGAGAGGGCAGTGTGTGTTTAGCCACGCCTCTAATAGCAGCGCTGGCGTGATAGACTATTTTAACAGTTAATGATGAAGACACTTTGGGGGGGGTGAAGTGTGTGGGGGGGGGGGGGGGGGGGGGGGGGGGGGGGGGGGGGGATTTTAATTGCACAGTGAATTTTAATATAGACAGAAACTGTGTAGAACCACATACCCCTGCTGAGACAGAATTAGCTGCAATTTTAAAGTTCAGTGGCTTGGTTGACATTTAGAGGTGTTTGCATTCCACCACTCGCCATTACACATGGTCACAGTATGTAGTTAGAGCACGATTAGACAGGATATATACATTTAAACATCAGCTGAATATGTTTACAAAAGCCAGTATAATACCAACCAGCCTGTCAGACCATCACTGTATGCAGAGTACTGTAACTCTACCTAAAGAAACACATTTGGCATTTTAATAATAAACGTTTACAGGATGTCACATTTGTGTAACAGCTTAGACATTTCTGGAAAATTTGAAGAACACAAAAAGATCAGTACAGAGATCTTAGGCAGCGGTGGGATATTGGTAAGGTACAAATTAAAGTTTTTTTGTCAGCAGTATAACTGGTGCAACCAAGTCACTGAACACAGCTGTGACAGCTGTGACCAGTCTGAACAGAACACAGTGGCACAGGAGACAAGTCTTGGGCAGCCTGCTGGAAAAGAAGGTGTTGGTCAGGATTTATTGAGCTAAGGGATATGGATGCCCCCACCAGCTTCTTCTTCAGCCTGGAGAAAAAGAAAGCAAGCAGCAAGCAGATGCACTGTGTCTGGCTACCCTGTGGGAGAGAGTTGTTGGAGCAGGATCAAATCAAAGAGGTTCAGTGCGGTTTTATACTGGACTTTTTTTTTCCAGCTAGCCATGTAGTCAAAATGACATGGACTTACTGCTGCAGGGTCTACCCACCCTGAGCAAGGAGGAGAAGGGGAGGGTGGAAGGTAACATCACTATCCAGGAGCTGACCTCGGCAGTCAAGCAGATGGCTAGCAGGGAGGCCCTAGGGATTGATGTTTTCCCAATATTTCTGGAAGCAACTGGGGTCAAATCTGCTGCTGGTGCTGCAGGAGAGTGAGAGAAAGGGAGCTGCCACTTAGCTGTCGCAGGGCTGTAGGGACTATGCTGCCCAAGAAAGGAGACCTGTGCCAACAAAAAACTGGAGACCAATTGTATGTGCCGATTTAAAAAAAAAATTCAAAATTTCTGGCAATTAGACTGAGAGAAGTACTGAACAGTATTATGCACCTGGACCAGACCTACTGTGTGGCAGGACGTTCAATATTTGAAAAAAAAAATGTAATGAGAGATTCTTTAACATGTACTTTTTGATCGGGTCGACCACCATTACCTGTTTACAAATCTGGAGGCCTTTGGGTTTGGCCCCAGGATCATTAACTATGTTAAGATTTTGTACAGTATTAGTATTTAAAAAATGAATGGAGGGCTGCTCCCTGTCTGTCATGCTGTATTCCCTCTCCATTGAACCTCTGCTGGCTCAGGATGGGCGGTGCCTTTTTCTGCCCCTGCTGAGGCAGTAAAGGTGTCCGCCTATGCTGATGATGTTAATGTGTTTATCTGCAGTAACCAAGATGCGCAGCTGTTACAACACAGCCTAGAACATTCCAAGAGGCTTTATCAGCAAAAATAAATGGGGCAAAGTGTGACACATTCTTGTTACATAGCTGGCAAAAAGGTGGCCCTCCTGTTTTGCTACAGACATTGAGGTGGGAAAGAACAGGGCTACAAATATTAGGTGACTTTCTGGGCACTAAAACTTATACAAAAGTGAACTGGGAAGGTCTCGTGGGCAAGGTGAGAGGGTGGCTTCAGTGCTGGCAGGGGCTGCTGTCTCAGTTATCCTTCAGGGGGAGGGTTCTTGTAATTAATAACCTGGCTGCCTCCATACTTTGGCACAGGCTCATGTGCCTGGACCCTCCCAAGGGCCTGATTAATGAAATCCAAAAGATTTTCATAGATTTTTTGGGGGTGGGAGGCACTGGCTGAAGCCAGCCGTGCTGTATCTCCCTCGAGATAAAAGAGGGCAGACACTGGTTATCATGGCCAGCAGGGTAGCAGCTTTCAGGCTGATGACAGTGCAGAGCCTCCCATACGCAGGGGTGGAGACTTACTGGAGGAAAGTGGCCATTTTATTCCTCAAAAAAGTGAAAAGAGGAGGATTTGACAGGGCAGAAACTGATGAAGGAACCTCTTTTCTTTAAATCTCTGGTCCCAGCACCATGTGTCAGTCAGAGGCATTGTGTGCCAGCTTTGTAAGTGTAGGCATGACCAGACTGGCCCATTTGATGTCATCTGGGAATTCACACTGGCTCAGTTCTGCTGAACTAGGTGGCAAACTGGGTTGGCAAAGTAAGTGACAAATTGAAAAGTTGCTGGATGGTGTCAGGGGCTGTCCCTCCCCGGGGCTCATACAAGTCCCGATGGAGGAGATGGCAAAAGGACAAGGTGAAGATCAGGAATCTGACTTTCCAGTGCTGCTTGTGTCTCCCCAAGTAGGTGAGGAAAATGAAGAGGAACAGCAGCAGTATGGCAAACTGTTAAAAATCCACAAAGTTAATAACAGAGTCTTCTACTGATTAGAAAGCAAAGAGGCAAATTTACTTATGTCTTAGATTAGACATCTTAGATTAATTAATTTTTCTTAATTTCACCTTGATAATTCACTGTCTCTTTCCTGCAACTCCCCCAGCTCCATTCTCTTCTGACCTAAACCAGGCTGCATAATTTCCACATAACATCTTTTTTACCCTACTTTATTATTTTTCAACAAAACAACAGGACAAGCCTATATTATTATCTTCATTTATTCAGTAATTATGCTAGATTAGATATATTGCTTTTCCTATATACTATGCAATTACCATTATTTGCCATGTTTATTATTATGCTTTACCATACCTCGCTGGTCTTTACAATGCTTAGCCATGCTTTACCATGCTTTCACTATACTTTATTATACTTTGCATTGCTTTTACTATTGTACACTTTTATAAGGATGGCTAAAAGCATGTCAGTCGAAGGGGTAGTAGCTGGTTGGCTAATTACATAAAAGAAGCTATTGAAGGGGTGGGGGCAATTTCACCCCTGAGGTGAAATAACCAAGGAAGTGCGACATTATTTGAAAGCATGGCTTGGAAACAGAGATTTCTTTAAACAACTGTAGTACCAGGTATTATGTTTTAGAATAAAAATATAACATGTTTCTTTCAAAACTCCACATTTGAGATATGTCCAACTTGAATTTAAATTAAAATCATTTTTTCATCAAATTAGTTGGAGAGTATTCAGCAGAAGTGCCAGATGTATGAAAAGATGTGTGTCAAACTTTGAGCATCCGGGTGTAGTAATTTAGCTAAAAACCTGAATTACTTAGTCATTTGAATAATACTGAATAAACAAATTCCTTATAGGTTTATATTTCCACAGTCATGGCTGTTGTAATTTACTAGATTACAGCTTTTTTTTTTTTTTTTTTTTTTTTTTTTTTTTATTAGCTTTTAATTTATATACAGTTGTTTCAGAACCTATAGCTGTAAACAAAAGGTTATTTGTGAACAAGGGTTAAAGCTAGGGTAGAAATGTATCAAATTGAAGGTCACCATCTTTTTGCTGATTATTACCCTTTTATGTCTGGCAGTGACAGAACTGCTGCACAGCAGCAGGCCCAAATAGACACAGGTGCATTGCGAAGTTCAAAGCAGCACAGAGACAAAAGAATACATTAGAGTTTGTTATTAAATATCATTAAAACGTGACCAATTAAAATCAAACGTATTAAAGCAATTGATGAGATCAGACAATTAAGTAAATGAGATATTAAGATGCGCAATTGCAGAACAAATTGTTGACCTGAATTCCCTTGGTCTAACCTTATTCATTCACGAGACGCTGGCCTTGGTTTAGCAAGAGGGTGAGAATTGTTCCAGCCCCTTGTAAGGAGAGAAGTGCTACATGGTGGTGAGAGGAAGGTGTCGAACTCCTCAGACAATATCACTCAATATGAGATTTTAAGCTGCATTTTGTTTAGTTTATTCGCTTTTTGCCCACAGGGCGAGCACAGGTACATCTCAATAGTGCTGCACGAATACAAAGAGAGACCTAAGTAGACCATACTCAGTAATTAACAATACGACAATTTCTAAACATCCAAAGTAATAACAATAATATAACACCTCCCTGGTCACGGGAGCATACACCTGCCTTTAATTCCAAAATATCACAAGATGTAGAGCGACTACGCCAGTTCAGTGCGATAAGGCAAAGAACTAATTATAGAAGATCCTTTAGGTTCTTTTTATTCAGATAACAGATCTAAAAATGTAGGAACAAAGTCGTCAAGAAAATCACACAGATACATTTTAGCAGACGTTTGTTTATTGTAAACTTCCAATGACAACACATGGTTTAAAATGGTACTTGTATAATATGACAATAATTCCATTTACCCATTAGCAGGTAACAAAATTTCAAGCAGTTAAACAAGGTTCACATTAATAAGGTCATGTACTGAAGTGCAAATGCAACAACGCTGCTACCCAGCAATACAGTGGAGATACACATTCAAAGACACAGTAAAACTGTCATAATAAAAAAACAATACCACAGTACAAAAGTACATATACCCACACCACACACACAATGTGGGGGGAACACAGAGAGAGAGCGAGAGAGAAACCAGCATCACAATATAGAATATTCTGTACACTTCTTAAACTCCAATCAACTACCAAACAGGTTAAAAACACACAAGCCCTTTGCTCAACACCAGCATACAATCAGCCCAATACTTATTGTCGGGATGTCCAATTTACTGGTCCGTTTCAGTCTCTCTCATTCAGCATTCCACACTCCAAACACTGCGTTCCCACTCCTGCACAGACATACAAACCCCAGGATGGCCATCCCGATTGTAAAAACATGTGCATTTATATTCAGGTGTATAAACTGATCAATAATTTAATTACTAGGTGCTCAAGAGGGAAAATATAGGGAAGTGGGTGGAGAAGCCATCATAACATGATACAAATCAATTATAAAGTGTCAGACAATATAAAGCGTGCACTAATCAAATCAAGAAAATAATTTTATAAAAATAGTAATAGTAATGTGAACAGGGCATTCTTGACCCTGTTAAAATAAAAAATACACAGACACACACATATACATACAATATACATAATTTGACATACATTTTTAAATATTTATATTTTATAACAATTTCATTACAACTAAAACAAGTTTACCTCAGATGCAGATGATGCTGACTGAACAGCATTTTTATACCTGGAGAGGCTTGGCAATGATACAATGGAATATGGAAGGGCATTCCATAATCCCAAGGCTGTGCCAAAGAAAGAGTAACAACACAGCTGAAGGCGAAAAAGACCTATGGTCAGAGCAGCTCTGCAGACTTCTCAGCCAAGGCCTTTTACAAGCACAGACTGACAGAGATAGAATACAGTGAATTCAGAACCTTATAGAAATGAACAGCAATAAAATAGGACCTTCTGCCAGCTAATGGTTTTAAGAGAAGAGCAACTAAGCATGTTATCATAAGTAGAATCCCAATTTCAGTCATTTGATATGATCCTGCAAGCACATTTTTGCTTCTTAGTATTGTATTTTTGAAATGGGTCCCAGACAAAACAGTGGTACTCTAAAATAGGTCTTACCAAACTCTTGTAAAAATATGAAACAACATTTGGAGGGGCCTTTCTAAAAGAACGAAACACCAAAATTCTTCTCACTTTGCTGCAAACATAATCGGCACGGTGTGTCCAGAGCAAGTTATCAGATACTCAACCCTGCCCGACAAAGGCATTATTGGAGCTGGTTTCCTGGTTGGGGAGATAATCATACAATTGGTTTTGGAAATCATTAACATACAAATTAAACAACACAGGGCCCAAAATACACCCTTGAGGAACACCAAATGTCACTAGTAACTGAGAAGAAAGTTGTCCCTGGACAGCAACACTTTGCCAATGCCCCATAAGGTAAGAAGAAAGCCAGCCCAAAATGCCTTCTCAAACCCGTATTTAGAAAATTTTGACAAAAGGACATTATGTGGAACAGTCAAAGGCTCTGGGGAGGTCAAAAAATAGAACAGCTGTACCGTAATCAGAATCCAAGTTTTTTGTAGCATGGACCAAGAAATGATAAAAGGGCATCCCTTGTTCCTGAATTAGTTTGAAAGCCAAACCTGCAGTTTTCATTAAAATCAGGTTAAAGGTTATAAAAACTTGTACAATCCTCTCCAGAACCTTAGTGACAACAGATAAAAGGGAAGTTGGCCTACAATTAGAAACCGATCCTGAGTCACCTCTATTGTGCATTGGAGTGACCCATGAGTGTTTCCATTGTGAAGGAATGCTCCCTGATTTAGGGACAGGTTGAACAGCAAAGAAAGATGTGGAGCAATGGTTTGAGCAGTGCACCTAAGCTTTGGAGCAGAGATGCCATCTGGGCCAGTAGCTGAGTGACTCTTAAGTTTAAGTAATATATCCATGACCTGGACTGGGGAGCAGTGTATATCCTCTAATACAGATTTTGGCGAGGGTGTACCAGAATCAAACGGATTAAAACAAATCTCAGCTGGATTAAAACAAGAAATAAAATGTGTATTGAAAAGACTGGCAATGTCAGATGGAGTGTCTGCTGATACTCACCCATCTGACATACAGCAAGGCACTGTCCCCTTTCCAAAACTGGATTTTATCATAGACCAACACTTCTTAGGATTTGAAAGGTTTTGAGGAATACTTTCCTTAGTGGGTTAGTTAGTTTATTACTATAAGTGTGAAAGGCTTCCCAAGCAATGGATGTACAAAGTTGTTTGGCCTGTTTAAACAATCCAGTTTTAACCCTCATGCTTTCTATAACTTCAGCAGACAAACATGGTTTAGAAAATGAAGTACAACATATTAGTTTTGATGAAATACAATGTTTCATAAACTCTAAAGAACAGTAGCTTAAAATAGCCCAGGAATCCTCAGCATTAGAGGAAACCCAGCTGTGGAATGACAAGTTACTTACAGCTCATTAGCAAGACCCCAATCAGCCAATTTATAGACCCAGATATGAAAGTGCTGGAGAAGATTTATGATTAAAAACCCATAATAATTATACTATGATCATAAGATCCCAGTGGAGCCTCAGCTGAAATTAATGAGGCTGTCTAACAAGCTGGCACAGACCTAAACTTTCTATGTTATTTTAAAGATCTGTTGAATGATCCACCTAACAAGTTTACATTAAAATCACCAACCAGTAACAACTCACAGTCATTGGACATAAAATGTGAAGCTTTAACTAGACTAGAAAACAACAATGGTACCAGTAATGAGTTTACTAAAGAGGGTCTATAATAGACACCAAGAAGCACCGTCTTCAAACACAATTTTATTTCAACCCAAAACAATTCACAGCAATTGCTTGGAGTGTCTGGTCTCAACCTTGGGGAGACACTATTGTGTACAAACAGTAAAATGCCTCCATCTCTTCTTTTCATATTGACCCTCCAGGTTATGTAATCAGAAGATGGACTTAACTCACAGTCCTCAATACTTTAATCCAACCAGAGGTGTCCCGCAGAAATATTTCACCTGGTATGCAAAACTGAATCACCCCAACATCGCATAAAATACTGAACAGTAAACCAAATGGCATGCTACAACAACAAATAGTACAAATAAATCTATTTGAAATATAAACTTAAACCAGTCGAAAAACTCCCTCACAAATCATACTAGAGTACATTTCTAATTACTTTTACAATCACTAATGTAATCTTTACTCATCCCATTTAACTAAGCATAAAACTCTCTTACACGTAGTAAGCAAGTAGTTGAATAATAATAAGAAGAATAAGTATAAGAATAAATGTGTTGCAATAACATTTTAATATTAATAGAACTATAAATTATGATTTTACCATGCTCAGTCCTGAAAGAGCAGAGGAATTCTGTAGGTTCCCATTGCATCAAAGTCCTGCAGCACTTTCTCACTGTCGATGGCCACCTTGTGGTAAATGTTCATCAATGCCAGTTCGGTTAGTCGCATCTCAGACATGGTGCTGTGCTGTCTACTCTTTTGTCCCCAAGCAGTGAAACTGAATTGCTGGTTTATTGACTGGCTTTCACAAGATCGCCACACGTGTTCAGAAGAGCATTGTTGAGTGGAGTGATATGCTGCAGTAACTCTTGGCACACAATAATACGGACCAGAAATTCAAATGACTCGATTGCTCTGGCTATTGATACAGCGATGCCACTAGTCTTGTAGTGTGCATCTGTTTTTAAATGATCGATGGTGGCAAACAAATTTTCATAGTTCACGAGGACAGTGGAGAGGCACACATCATGTTGAGAACAGGAGGTGTCAGAAAACTTTTGTAGATGCTGCTTAGTGTCACTTTTATCCAAAAAACACTGCATTCCTTTAGGAGATTCAGTCACAAAAATCACGATCTCTTGAACGATATTCAGTGTGTTGCGAACCAAAGGGATTCTCGTTGAGTGTGTAATTGCGAGGGTTAGTGAGTGGTTTCTGCATTGCACATACGCTGCTAAGGTGTATTGCTCTCTGATGTGGGCCTGCACTCCACGTATTTTGCCACATATTTCCAGCACCATCATAGCCTTATCCGAATAGTACTTTGCATTGCCTGGTGCTTGCTGCAAGTGCCTTCTCAGTGCCTTCTCAGTGCCTCATCTCCTTTCACTCGGTATTGCAAGAAAGCTCTGAAGTTGCTGCGCTCGTCGGTGTGACCCCTGATTGAAACGTTTTGTTGACCGCAAACCGGAATTAAATCTACAATTGTTCTCAGAGCTGACTTACTGCGTTCTGCATATTCCTGGTGGGCTTTGTTAAAGATGTAATTATGGACTGTTACTTCTCATGTTGTACGGTGTTTTGTGACGGTTATCTTTGCGTTGCTCCAGTCCACAAGAGGCTGTGATCATAGTACTATTACACCAGATGAAAATATGATACAGGCAACATGAAACACATCATCCTTTGCTTCACTAAATGTTGGATACAATCTTTGTCGAAGAATTCATCTGGGACTCGCCATTGCTCTCCAAAAATATAGTAGAATGGTTCTGCACATCCCTTTTTTGACTGAAATCGGTTTTCGAAAAGCATTTCATTTTAAGTACATCTGCACTAACAAGGCCAATATCTTGTACATCTTCAGTCTCAGATATAGTAGTATTTAAATTAAATGCCTGTCTTGTAAATGTCTTTTCAGCACTGAAAACCTCACTTCTGTAAACAGATGGTTCGGTTCTTCCTCTGATCATCAAAAGAAAGACCTGTTTTGTTCTTTTTTGAAGGCTTCAAATAAAGTTATTTGCTTCTGTTTGCTCATAACTTTTGTACAATTTGAAAAGCTTCAAACATTGTAACACACACACGCACAGCCAAATAAAAGGACCACTGTCAGCAGCAGACCACGCCAAATTTAAATAACAATAATAGATAGAATCTCACACTTCTCTTTCAATCAGCTCTTTTTCTATGTATCTTTTCAACTCCACCCTTGCCAGCATTCAACAATCCTGGGCAGGCATTAGCTGAACTCCAGCCCCTAGGTAAAATCAGGCAGCCATGTATTCCCTCCTCCCTTCTCTAGCCCTGCAAAAGATTTAGAATGTAAACAAACAGACAACGCACAGACAAGTCCTGCTGCAGAGCAAAACACCAGGTCGCTTCATACAGTGCCTATAGAAAGTCTACACCCCCTTGAACTTTTGTTCACATTTTATTGTGTCAGTGCCTCAGAGTTTCATGCATTTAAATGAGGATCCACTTATCTACACAACATACTCCACACTGTTAAGAGGAAAAAAGTTTTTATTAAGAAAAAGATTATATATTAATAATACAAAACTGAAAGATCATAAGTCTCCACCCCAGATACTTGGTGGGAGCACCTTTGGCAGCAGTTACAGCTGTGAGTCTGTTGGGATAGGTCTCTACCAACATTGCACACCTAGATTTGGCAATATTTGAGAATGCTTCTTTACAAAAGTGTTCAAGCTCTGTCAAGTTCCTTGGAAAGTGTTGATGGACAGCATTCTTCAAGTAAGTCACAAATTTTCGAATGGATTTAGGTCAGAGCTCTGTCTGGGCCACTCAAGGACATTTACCTTTTTGTTCCTTAGCCACTCCAATGTAGCTTTGGCTGTGTGCTTTGGGTCATTGTCATGCTGAAAGGTGAACTTCCATCCCAGTTTCAGCTTTCTTGCAGAGGGCAGCAGGTTTTCCTCAAGGACTTCTCTGTACTTTGCTCCATTCATTTTCCCTTCTATCCTGACAAGTGCCCCAGTCCCTGCCGTTGAGAAACATTCACATAAAATGATGCTGCCACCACCATGCTTCGCAGTAGGGATGGTGTTCTTTGGGTGATGCGCTGTGTTGAGTTTGTGCCTGTGGCGGAGTGTCCAGCCCCTTTATGTTTATTAGTGTTTTATGTTGTATGTAGTGTGTTAATGTTGGTGTTTATGTATAAAATACACTGGATATAAATATGGGTTACGAGTGTTTAAAATGTATATTTGTATTTAGGCATGAGGATTGCACAGCATTTCACGTGCAGGTAAAATAATATGTGAGCACGGGGAATTGCACTTTTATTTATTCATGTGCAGTTGTACCGAGACTCCAATTGAATGATTGATCGAGTCTCGGCGCAGCTGCATGTTTTCACTCACTCGGGGTTGTGTGTTCATGAGTGGAGAACGGGAGAGAGAAGGAGAGATTCGATTCTACTAAAAATTGTTATTTCGTGCTGGAAGCTCCAGCACGGTATTTATTTTCTGTCCGTCCACTTTGTTTGTCTGTCTATTTACTTTGGTCAACGCGCCCTTTATTTTCAGTCGTGTGTTTTGATTAATTCTTTTGTTTGTTATTATTATTTAATAAAAATAATGTTTTGAGTCTGTATTTCTGGTCTGACGTCACCCCTGAGAATCCAGCCTGTTCACAGCGTCAAACATAATGCTTTGCATTTAGGCCAAAAAGTTGCATTTTTGTTTCGTCAGACCACAAAACTTTTTGCCACATGGCTACAGAATCTCCTGAGTGTTTTTTTGCATACTTCAAATGGGATTCAAGGTGGGCTTTCGTGAGTAAAATACAGGCCAGATTTGTGGAGTGCTTGGAATATTGTTATCACATGCACACTTTGACCAGTCTTGGCCATAAAAGCCTGTAGCTCTTGCAAAGCCTCTCTGATCAGTCTCCTTCTTGCTCGGTCATCAAATTTGGAGGGACGGCCTGATCTAGCCAGGATCTTGGTGGTGCCATACACCTTCCAATAATTGTTTTGACCGTGCTCCAAGGGATATGCAAGGCCTTTGATATTTTTTTTATATCCATCCCCTAATCTGTGCCTTTCAACAACTTTGTCCCAGAGTTGTTTTGAATGCACCTTGGAGCGTATGGTTGAGTCTTTGCTTTGAAATGCACTACCCAGCAGAGAGAACAGCAACAGGAATTATGAATTTATCCTGAAATCATGTGAATCACTACAATTTAACACCTGTGGAGGCCACTTAACTTGGTGTGTGATTTTGACGGTGATTGGTTACACATGAGCTAATTGAGTATTGCTATTAAAAGGGGGTTGGACACTTATCCAACCAAGCTATTTCAGTTTTTATTTTTAATTAATTTTCTACAAATTTCTAGAATATTTTTTTCACTTAGAAGTTGTGGGGTAGGATGTGTAGATAAATGAAAAAAAAAAAATATATATATATATATATATATATATATATATATATATATATATATATATATATATATATATATATATATATATATATATATAATGCATTTTAATTCCAGGCGATAAGGCAATAAAAGGTGAAAAATTTGAAAGGGTGTGTTGTACAAGACAACACAATAAAACACCACAAAGCGCCAGCATCTTTGTCTGCTTATCCTTTTTTTGTTTGTCACTCTTTGCTACCGCTCACACCGACAGTAAAGATCTAAATAGCAGCAGTAACAAGATGAAGAAAAAGGTACTTAGGCTGCAATCAGTGGCAGCAACAACAGGTGTGTAGAATAGAGGCAGGTTCCTATAGAGCAGCGGTTCCCAAACCTTGGTATGCGAGCAGCCTGTACGTGCAAGCAGTCTGACAGAAACATGTCAAAGCAGACTGTGTGTGTTAGTTTCTCTTCGGGAATCTGGAGGAATCTGTGCATGCATTCTTCCTTTTTCGTAGTTTTTAGCACAATCTTGTGGAACATACTCTATATATATATATACTCTCTCTCTCTCTCTCTCTCTCTCTCTCTCTCTCTCTCTATATATATATATATATATATATATATATATATATATATATATATATATATATATCTAAGCACACTCTTAAACTCATGAGAGGCTTTGAGGAGGACAAAGATGTTTTGGACTCCTGTAAATCGATCGTTCGTGCACTGGGCTTGCAACGTATCCAGATGACTTTTAATAATCAAGAAGCTCACACGGACTCATTTGATTTGAAGTTTTAATGAATCGGAGTAGTATCAGTACTCCTTCAGTTTATGAAATGCTTAAAAATTGATTGAATAGTTACAGACTACGTCAAATCACAACTGAAAGGCAATCTGAGAGGTCCAGTACATTAACAGGTATAATAGCATTTATACATCAGTAAGTTTATGGTTACAACATGTTTGGCCCTTACCCTCTGCGGTCTTATGTCAGACCAGGTCTGACATTACAATTTTCCCTTTCCAGTCCGATGTCTGAACCTCTCCGACATCATCAAAAAGACGTAAAGCACAGGTCACTAGTTGTTTTTTCTCTGTAAAAAGCAGAGAAAACCTTTCAATGGCAGAGTGAGACCGATAGGAGCCGAATGAAGCCGAAAAAAAAGATAGCCCCTGCACCAAAGAGAGAACAAGGATACAAATATAGGAGGTAGCTGTTTCCGCAACCAGCGTTCAAAGAGTATCACAGACATTTGCAGAGCTTTTTGAGATGTTATAGTAACATCAGTGATCAGGAGAGGATTTATCAGATTTATTAGTATGCAAGTCTATAAAGAGGTATGTGAAAAATAAAGCGAACATGAGGTGGGGCTTGGCTGGGGATGCAGTACTGATGTCCTTTTGCCAAGTAGTGCCTTTTAACCTGTTTTACTCTGAATAAAATATATTTTAAAAAGTGTGTGCAAAATAAACAGTACCTGTGACAAGCGCTGAATAAATGGACTGCTAAGGGTTAAGCTATGCATTCATAAAGCTAAAAACGTCCACTGCTAAATTCTAGATCATCCAGTATAGACTAAAGACTAAAACATAAGTCATACACCTTATCGCAATGAATCAATATAAAAGAGATATAGATTCAAAATAGATCTTACCTTCCAAAATATCAATAGAAGTGTGGAATATAATGTAAGGACAGAAACCGTCTTCAAAGGCAAAGACTTCTAAACACGACACCAACAGCAATCAGCTTGATCGGAGATCTTCAGAGCACGGATTATATCATCTTGTAGTTAGCAAGTTGAGTGATACTTGACTAGGATTTTACCTCGGTTTTTATAGAATTTTGTTTTGCTTTTTACGTCAGAGGTCATAATGAAATCTTAAACATTAATATGCCTTGACAGCTCATGTCCTTCAAGTGAATAACATTTCAAATACACCCAGTAACTCTTTCTAATTGGCAATCATCCCATAATCCACCTTCCCTACATTTCCAAAATATGTGAGGTGAACTTTTAACTGATGTTATTCTCTTTTGGCATCAGGGAGTTCCTGAACACAGCATGCAAGTGAATACAGCGCAAGTATAGAAGAATACATATAGAAAGATGTGTTTAATATATAACACCTACTTTGGTTTAATTATTCAAATCCTGGATTAAAAAATATATTTCCCTTTTAACATCAAAAGACATTCTCCTTATTAGGTTGGCTTTATTACATGTATAACAATTAACTAAAACATATTGGATAGAGGCTGGTAGAAGGCTCATAGCAAAATTGAAGCCTGCAATTATATATCCAATTATTCTTGCTTATATCCAGTTTATCAAGAACATATTCATAATATAACATCTCATTTTAGTTATTCATGCTTTAAACTAAACTTGACCTCTCTCTGTTTTTTACAAAAATCCTGTTCAGGCAAGTTTCAGATCACCTGCTTTTATGCCAAGGTTATTCAACGTTAGCTGTAAACATTTTTCCAGACGCATGGCATTCTTACTAAATCTAAATATGGTCCTATGCTATTGGTCCCCCTCACAGTTTTCTTTTTTTTTTTTTTTTACCAGGTCTTCACTAATTTCCATGATTTAATGAAGCCATAGACAGTTCACTATATACTCCCTTTCATATACCAGAAGGTGTTTCATAGAAACCTTTGATGTAAAACTGCTGACCAGTGAGTCTAGCTTCAATTGCCAAGAGTTATTTTCTTCTACACGCCTGGTACCATTTTGTTTCAAGACATGGTTAACAAATTAATTACATTCTCTTAAGCAGATTCTACTATATGCCTGACAAAGACTAGTACAATTATGGTTTGACTGAAGTTTTTACTTTAAGTTAATTTCTGCACTATATTCTCTTATTTTCAAACTTAACACTTCCTCTAATAATAAAGCATTTACACTTATATTCTGTTTGAGTTATTCTAGAATACCTGTGTTTAGCTTAGTCTACTTTCAGATCAAGCTAAATAAGAAACTTGACTGTGAACATTTGAGTTAATTAAATGAGTACTGGTAGCTCAGACAAAGACAAGCTTAGCTCATTTCACAGGTGTTTTTTGATCAGCGTGATCCCAACCTAGCTCCCTTTTTACTCAGACCTACAAAGATACAATAATATTTGTCACTGTTATAACAGAATAAACAAGAATATAGAATGCTCTAGCATAACTATAGGTTAATACAGAGCATAGTATAACTTTTTGTATGAATTGTGTTTTCACAATTTTAGTATTTCTGATGGCATTATATTCTTTAAAACACGTCTTTAAAAGCCTGATACCTGCAAAAACTTAATTCTTGTTAGCAGAACTTCTGTCTCTACATTCCCATTTCCATCATCAGTGGGAAGACTTAAAATAAATTAAAGTTTCTATCAAAGAGCCATCTAGCTCTGCCGTATACATCTTTCACTCAAAAAAGGTGATTGCACATTGTACAGTAAATTAATTCATGACAATCTAGGTCATAGAATTGTGACGGTTTGTGCCTCGTATTAAGACAAGTGTGCACTGAATTTACAAGTTAATAATTTTGAGTAGAATTTCGAACTATTACTGTGGATAAGTGGCTGAGTTTTGGAACCCTGAATAGAAAACATTCTGAGACAGACCAAAGGCCTGTTGATGAACCATGTGATGAAGCAGACCTCGATGAAGAAGCTGTTGATTTACCAGCCTCTAGTAAGCACAGCTGTGAAAAAAGCCAAGATGCTTCTGGCAGTTCTGATAAGCATCCTGCTACAACAACCAGTGGTAAACACAAGATTACAAGAAATTATGATCCCAGATATTTAGCATCTTGATTTACTTAGAGCAGAGATTTTTTTTAAAACAAAACTAAGTCAATTCCAAGACAGTAAGAGAACAATAAACACTTTCAGTGGTACACATGTTAAATCTCTGGAAGTGTCCTACAAAATAAGCTTAAGGATTGCACAAACTGGGAATGTGCATACAATAGGCAAGACTCTTGTGTTACCTGCAGCAAAAGCTGTCATCAAAACATTTTGACGTTATTCTTTTATCTGACAACACAGTATCAAAAAGAATTGAAGAAATGGCCTGTCAAATAAAAGAAAAGCTAATTGAATATCAAAAAAGTAAGTTATTTTTATTACAATTAGATGGGTTCACAGATATAATTAATTTTGTGCACCTTCTTACATACGGCAGGTTTGAATCTGATGTGACCATTAAGAAGAGTTCTTGTTTTGTGAAGCTGTCAAGTCGTACAACAGCAGATGATATATTTAAGAAACTTGAGTATATAACACAAAATGGATTTCAATGTGCATTAAAGGGGCTCGAGATCTGGGAAAGGTGAAAAAAGTTTAAATTCACACACTGGAGTATACAAAATGCCTCCCAATCTTCAGGTAGTTTTAGATCAGGCTGTGAAGGTGGTTAATTTTATTAAATCACTCAATTCATGTTTGTTTTTCGCTGTTGTGCAACAAAATGGGGAGTGGTCATGAAAAGCTGCTTTTCCACACAGAAGTGAGATGGCTTTCTCGTGGAAAGGTGTTGACCCATGTGTTTGAACTCCATTCTGAAGTGCAAAATTTTCTCAGTGACATTCATTTGGAGTTTTCTGATTGCTTCATGAATGAGCTGTGGTTGTCAAGACTGGCTTATTTGGAAGGCATGTTCACGAGTCTTAATACATCCAATGTTTACAAGGTCTGAAAACAACTAATTTTAATGTTCATGACAAAACAAGGGCATTTGTAATTTGAAACAAATGTTTATAATTCCAAAAATACAAAGAAGTAACTGCCAATCGTTCCCAACTTTCAAAGAGAAACTTCATCCAGACCTGATTACTGACATTAAAGAACACTGTGTTCGTCTGACATCAAATTGCATTGAATATTTCCCGAAGATGTAACAAATGAAAACTGGATCAGAGACCCATTTTCATTTGAAGAGAACACCGTGCTGGGTGACTTCTTCACTAGGGAAAGGGAAGAGCTGATAGAGCTGTCATGTGATGGTGGGCTTCAGCTGGAATTCAGGAAAGTGCATCTCAGAGAGGAGTATCCACCGATTTCTGACAGGGCACTGAAATCTGTGATACTGTTCTGTACAACCTACCCATGCGAAACTGGCTTTTCTGCCATGATGGCCATCAAAAACAAGCACAGAACGAAACTAAACTTAGAACAAAACCTTCAGCTGAAATTAACCAAGATTTCATCTGACATCCTGTGTTCCATCTAACAAGCACACCCTTCACATAATGGCATTTCCGACAAATTCTCTAAATCAGTATGTTTATAATTTATGTATAGTACGTTGTTACTTCTTAACTTACAAGTAAAAAAAAAAGAATAAATAAATAAACCAAAAAACCTATAGCTTCAGCCACAAAACAGCCAGTGTCCTTACTGTTATCTGATTACATTTTTCAATAACTTGTAATTGTGATGGTCTCTTTTTCAGACAGTTTGGAGCTGATGTAAGAATATGTTCAAAGTGATTTGCGGCTGCCGTGAAGTGTGACTTTTGCGGTCATTAAAAATGCACCGTATGTAAAGAATCATTTTAAAATGGCGTTCTGCACCCGCTGTCAAATTAGCATTTTGCCATCATTAATTCATTTAAATGGAGAAATGTAATCAATTGAAGAAAAGACCATGGAATTGGGTGGGGATCTGGAATACTAAGCGGGCACAAACATTATAATGAGATGGAAGGATTTAGCCTTGCACTTTGACAATTGTTGACCCTCCAAAAACATTGCACCTCCTCTTACAAGGTGCAAACCATTGTAGAAGCGAGTAGTTAAGAGCTGATCCATTTTTACGGAGTTAAATAGAGCGCTTCACGTATACGCAGGTGGCCCTCGGGATTCCAATAAACCAAGCAACATGATATTTCAGTGCCTTTGTTACACTGATCAACAACGACTCCTTCAGGCTGCTTGAAAATTCACTCTGGTCATTGTACAGGTGCAAAAGCTGCATTTTTAAGTGGTTTGCTGTCACCGCCGTGAACAGGAGGGCCTTTGTGAAGTGACAGCGAAACTTAGCTTCCAGGGAGAGGACAATTTCTTGGTGTATCCAGCTGTTCTGAAGATTCATCATAGAGGGGAGCATCTGTCTTTCATTACTCCTGAAGAGCTCGATTTTTTCTTTGCTCATTGTTTTCAGGATACAACGGGGGCTATTGATCCCTCTGCGCATAGGGCTCTGCACTTCGCATCCTTTAGCCCAGACTGAACGTCGGTATTGATGAACTAACTTTGCTCAGGATTATTATTTTTTGTACCTTCACAGTATGGAAGTGGAAACATTTCCACTTGCTGTTTCTTGACATTAATCTAGTCATTATGTCTTCATTAATTTCTGTGACACTGATGTTATAATTGGTGGAAATCTGTACTGTAGTTTGGCTCACAGGAAGGCCCCTCAGGTTAATCTGCTTCACATTGACAATTGTTGGATTTGTTGGGGGGGTGGGGAAGGAGGCTGGGTAGTGGGGAGGGAGGCTAGGGAGGTGGAAGTAGGGAAGGAGAGGCTGAGATTTTGGGAATGGGGGTAGGTAGGGAGTAGAGTCTGCGAGCAAGAGGGAGCACAGATCCTAATTGTGGCTTGAGCTTTCTGATATGTAATGTGTTCCCTCTGGCTCTTCTCTTTGTCACCTTAAATTTTTGTAACCATGCTCCAATCTCTGTTTATTTTTCTAAGCTTTTGTTATTACTATGCTGCTGTCCTATAGATTATTGCCATATGATGAGTTGTGAGTCGGGGATCTTTCTCCATGTCATATTTTTGTGCTCTCTGAGTGCTATGCCTTTTACTCGATCATTCTCTCTGATCTCTATTTTTTACCATGGGTAGTGTTGTCATTAATTCCTGAAATTTGTGAGGGTCCAATTATTCTATAAAATGAGCACAGTACTTAGATTATCTTTTAAGAAAAAAAGGTTGATATTGCTTGTTTGCAAGAAGCTCATTTGGTTTCAAGTGATAAAAGCCACAGCCTGACACTGTTCCGTAAAACCCCACATGTAAGTAAGCCAAGACTAAATGAGTCATTTCACTATAGAGGAAAAGGTTCTGGCACAACAACCTGATGGCCCTAAAACTTCCAGCAACAGGCTGGCAAAACTGAGAGGGCAAAGTCAGTAATGTTGGATGGCACCTATTGGAAATTGCTGTTTAATGTAATTCATGAAAAGCTGGTGAGATTTTTTATTAATTGACCTTATTGAGTAAAGTTTGCTTATTAAAACAAATTGTTTATTTCACTATTTAATTTGCCTTTAATCAAAGTGTAAGGAAAAAATGTAAAAAATGCACCAAAGCATTCTTAATCGTTTTTGTAAGACAAAATAAAAAACTGTGTATACATAACTTATACGGCAAAATGTTAATGTATTATTTAATATATGTTTTTAGCGATGGACTCCCCAAAAATGTAATTTTCACGTTACCCCTAATTATAACATAGTAGGACACAATTTTAGGGGATAGTTGCTATGGCCTGCAACCCTGGGTGATGATACTATTGAGCAGTGCAGAAACCGAAGATCAAGTTAGCTACAACCAAGCGAATGTGACGTGTATCAATGCAACGTGTCATCAGGAAAACTTTTCACATCCTGAAGAGTCAGTTTCGCTGCCTGGACCATAGTGGGGGTGCCCTGATGTATGCACCTATAAAGGTCTGTATAATCTCATACAGCGCCTATTGCTGTCTGTACTCTTAACTCACCTCACCTCACCTCTGGGCTATAAGTGCGGTAGCTGTTGCGACCCTCATTATCATGATTGCAGCTCATTATTTGTGCATGTTGAGCAATTTGAATTGCTCTTAAGATTACATAAGCCGCAGTGCAAAATAATTGCCTGCCTGCTCCGCTAGGCACTTTGGATTTTGCAGCAGCAGTTGTTTGCACTGTGCCTATCCTTACATCAGCCCCTCAACGTGCTAATGTATTACATTTGATGTGAAAAAACAGTGTAGTTACTTTTAGCTACATTTAAACAAGTACTACAGCCTGACCAAATTGAAAAAAAAAATCTCTGTAAAATGTAAACTGTGTCTATTTGAAACTGAAACTGTAACTAGTTATATTTTTTCAAAGTAATACTGTAACAAGTACATATTTTGTTTAAGTAACTTAGATTAGTTTTTAAAAGCAATTTCCCCAACCCAGCCCTTCTAATTGACTGCAATTACCCATCATAACATGAATAGTCATGTAATTACATGTTAATAACTTGGTGACTACCAGAGGTTCCTGCTCTTACTACTACTGTGTAATTACGGAATTGGCCTTGTGTACATTTTGATGTAATTTCATGTTAACCATTGTAACCATTGTACACACTCATTCCACCAGTAGTTACCATGTAATACCATGATCTATTGCTAGTTATGACTGCACTGTAATCTATATACAGTAAATGCCTCAACTGTTCTTATGTTGCAAGCAAAAGCAAATTGTGCAGTAGGCCTTACTTGTTTACCTTGTGCACTTGTCATACCTGCAAAGTATTAACACTGTATTATTTATATCACAATTTAAGTTATTGAACTATTACACTTTTGTATTATGACGTGCATTGTTTTGATGAACCCTGGACTTTGTTTTGTTTGAGCACTTGGCTTGCAGATGGACTAATACATTAATGAGCTACAGCTCACATGCACCTTGGACTTTGCAACACTCTTGCAACTTTCCAGTGCCTTATACAACTCTGTTTGGGGAATCAATCTGTAGAGTCATTGCTAATGTACTTGGATGGTGTAAGTGTTTACTCCCCTGATTTTGAGTCTCATTTGGCTCACAGTTTTTAGTAAACTGAGGCAGTATGGGTTGAAGCCTGGAAAATGCAAATTATGCCGACAGCAAGTGCGTTATTTGGGACATATCATGGAGGAACAGGAAGCATCCGTGGATCCTGAGAAATTGAGAGTTGTCTTGTGTTTTGTGAAATATTTTTCTAAGACTACTGCTCCATTGCATAATTGCCTAGTAGGTATACCCCTAGGCAAGAGGTATATACCCCATCAAGGTCAACAGACTGTGAGCGAGCCCCTGTATTAGTTTTTGCTGACTTCAATCAACCCTTTATTGTGTATACAGATGCCAGTTTTTACAGGCTAGGTGCAGTTTTAGCACAGGCACAGGATGGAAAGGAGAGGGTAATTGCTTATGCCAGCAGGAGCCTGTAGCTCTGACTGAAACATTCTGAGATTATCTAACTGGGACAACTTTCACAGTATGCACTGATAATAACCCCTTAGCTCACGAACAGACTGTAAATGTAGGTGCTTTGGAACAACATTGAGCTGCCTGTCTTGCTAATTTCAGTTTAGACCAGGAAGAAACAATGTCAATGCTGATGTTTATTCCCCTCTACCCAGTTTTCTACCCTTACCAAAAGATGTAGATGACCCCCAAGATGGTGCTGAGATTATGTCTTTTTGTACAGTTTCTGCTGAAGTGGTACAGGCATATTGCCAAGCCAGACCAGGGAGTGGGTAAGTAGAACCTTTGACTGTCATTGTGCGAGTCCCCTGGGGACTGGTAGGATGCCCAAATGAAGGGTCTGATTGTTTCTTGAGTGTGTTTCTTTTTGCAGGGAATGAGTTACTAGTGGGGTAGAAATGGCAAGGAAAACACAGGGATTTTGGAAAGATGTGATGGCAACAAGATCGGTTAACCCTGAAGTACGGCATCATAGTACGGAGTTGGACTGATCCAAAGGATGGAGAGCCCCACCTACAAATACGGTTCCTTGGGCAGAGTGGCAGTCAGTATGGACTCGTTATCATGAGCAAGTGGGTCATTTTGGAGTGATGTCTTAATCCGTCCCCGTTTCTACTAATCGGTGCCGATATGCGAGCATGGGGTGCAGCTTGTGAATGGTGTGTGGTTAGAAAAGCCTCTGCAGATCAAAGAGTACTGCTGGTTCCCATAAAACTTTCAGAACTTTAGAATTGATAGCAACTGACTATTTAACTTTGTGGACATCCTAGTGATCATTATCAGTCAATACTACTAATTTATGACTACTTTACTAAATTTGCTTGGGCAGTGCCCACACACGATCAGATTGCTGTTACAACTGTGCAAGCTCTATGGAAATGTGTAATTCAGCCCTTTGGATGGCTGAGTAGAATCCATTCTGACCAAGGGGCCAATTTTGGGTCTGTGACAATATTTTTGATGTTCCCCAGGATCTCAAAACATGACCCAACCAGCTTGAAATATGATCCAACATAAATCTTACCTGTTTGCACTTGCATTAGCTACATAGGTTAAATGTACAGTTTTGAAGGAATTTTATATATGTTTTAAACATGATATCTGGTAGTACACCATGATTTCCAAGCCTTAGTCAGGAAATCTGTCACACTTCCTATGTCATTTCACCTTAGCAGTGCCTTCAGGGTCACAGTAGTACTTGCATAATATATGACAGTCATGGAGGATGCAGTAGGCTGGCTAATGGCAAGAAAGAAGCCAAAATCAGAGGGAAGAAATGGCCAAGAGAATGCAACCTTAACCTTGGCTAGTACCAGATACCTGTTCTATGAATGGAAATCCATGACAGGCAAGATGTGTTGAATTATATTTAACAACAAAAGCTAAGAGGAAATGTGATAGATAAGTATTAAGATCCCCTGCTCTTTTTTGGACTGGTTTTCCTCTGTTTTAAACATTTGTCCTTAAATTCCCTTGCAGGTCTTATCAAATCGAGCTCCTAGGGGTAATGGACAGATTAAATAAAGGAAGGTGAAGACAAGATTGCATCGAGCAATGAAATAACAGCTTGCAGTGCAGCTCGCCAATGTCTCTCTCGAACACTGAGGATCAGGCCGGTGATACAAACCTAATAACCTGTCACATCCAATCCTCTATCACATCCAAAATGCCTGCAGTGCATCCTGTCAGGACCAATCAGAGTTTGGCCTGACTAGCAAATAAATATATTTGTAGGAGAATGGAAGGACAGAACTGCATGATTTTAAGCTTGACCAAAGAGTTGGCCTGTCTCCTAAAAACTTGCTGAGTCTTCAGTTTGTGTTGACACCCAGTGGGATGTTGTGAGGTGGGGTGGGGTGCTTCCAAAGCTGCCAGCACCCTCTCCTCCACAGCTCAGCTCTTTGGTAGTCTTCTAAAGGGCATTAAGCTATTCTTAGCTAGTCAGTTCTGATCAGAACAGAAAAAGGTGTATGGCTCCAGGCTTAAATTAGTTTTTTTTTTCTCACCCCAAATGTTTCAATTAATGCTCCCTTCCCTATTTATGTTAGTAGGCTGTTTTCTGTCAGGTGTCTCCTAACACTGCTTTGCACATGCATCATTGTGAAGAAACCCATATATATGTTTTGAAATGTTTTGAAATAAAGATATGTGTTTCTGCACATTTGAGAGCTGTATAATTAGGGCTTGAATTTTTCAATTATTTTTTTTGTTTAGTTCAGGGCCTTTTTACAGTTTTTATTATTATTTTGCAAAATCTGTAATTTTTCAGTTATTAAAATACACTAATGCATATACAAAGCTTAACTTCCTATGTTGAATTGAGGATGTCCACATTTAGGATTCAGGCATTGTAGAACTATGTATGCTGGTTAAATCTGAGAATTGTAAGAAGTAACAGATTTAGTTTTACACCCCATTACCGCCTGTGTATCTATAATACTACAGACTAGTTCATGTTTTTTTCAACACACCCCCGCATATGACCATAGCCTACTGTAGTAATGAATCTCAGCCAACATACAAGTTATTTACATGTTTCTCTAAGAGTAAACATTCATCGTTAAGGTTGGATAGTAATGTAGTGTGGTAAAGCCCTTAAACCAAATGACCAAAAAACAGGAACAGCAGTTTAGCACTTGTCTGCACACTTTTAATAACTCACAAAAACAAACAAGCACCGGAACAAACAAAAGTTTCAAACAAAAACAAGATTTGGTCAAAAACACTATAAAACACAGAATACCTTTCCCAATCCCAACACATATCTTGTATTACATTAGGTTCTTTACTAACTGTGGTTCTTAACTGTTGTATATTCATGCATATTGTATATTAACCTTGACATTGAAGATGTGAAGAAGATTCCTCCCAATAAATTCTAAACTACTACATTAAAACCCATCAGTTAAGTAACAATTTAGCTGAACCAGGAAACCCCAGTGAACCCTCTTCCTCTCTCCATTGGGCAGACTGACACACATACTGTAGAGGTTCACCCCACCCTTTATTTGAATGGAAAGTCTTGCTGCAAGTTTATTCACCAGACCTCTGTACCCTCTTTGGGAGCTGTGGGTTGGGATTGCACCACGAAGAGTGTTGATTGGATATCTTAATGTATAGGTTTGTTATGGATAATCAGGAAGTAGTCTGCTCTGGCTTTCAAGCACAGCTTTGGAAAGTCTTTCATTCGTATTATTAGTAGTAGTCTTTATATTAACCCCCAGGGGGTAGATAGTAAATATGATGGCCAGCAGGCCTCCCCCAGCGATGGCGAGCAGACCTCCCCAGGTGATGGCGAGCAGACCTCCTCAGGCGATGATGAGCAAGCCTTCCCTAGCAATGGCAAGCAGGCCTCCCCTGGTGGTCGCGAACAGGCCTCCCCAGGCGTGGCTGAACAAGCCACCCTGGCCATTGCAGGCTTGGCCTTCTCAAGTGTTGCCGGCTCGGAAGCCCTAGGCGATGCAGGCTTTGCAGGCTTGGGCAGGAGTTGATCCTTGGGAGGTAAAGGTGGGAGCTGATCCTCCTTCGGCTTCTGTGGTGGTGGTGGTGGGAGCAACAGGTAGTCTCCCTCTGGTGGTGGTGGCAGGAGCTACAGGTAGTCTTCTCGTGACAGCGAAGGCGGGAGCAGCAGGTAGTCCCCCCCTGGTGGTGGAGGCATCGGCAACACTGACCTCAATGCTGGGCACTCCGGCTGCTGTTCCTTCTCCTCCTCCTGAAGGGGCAGTTGGCCAGGAAGTCGGAGGTAGGCTTCCCAGAGGTTCTCCTACTATGTAGTTGGCAGGGGTGTGGGGTATTCCGGCTATAGTACTGGTGGCACTGGAGGTTTGGGCTTCCCCTTGTGGGTGTTCGGCACAACATGTTTGTTACATACGAGGCACCAAAACGTGGTTCCTCCTTCAGGCTTTACGACCGGCCGTTCCTCTGCTTTCCCCTTTAACTCCTTTCTTCCTCCCAAAAATACACATGCACATAAAAATGTGTGGAGGCGTTATTTCCCATTTCTTGACACCACATGTCAACAGGATGGCTTTGGGGTGATGTCAGACCAGGAAGAAGTAACCCAGGACTGTGGAAATGTGCAAGTTTTATTAATAAATAAACAGGTTTAACAAAACAGAAATACTTTACAAAACAAAACTGTGGGTTGGACAAAACAAGCAGACAAAGCACAAAACAAAGCGAGCACTAAATCAAACAAGTATCATGCTGGTTTAAAGCCAGCATGAGTAGCAGCTGTTTATATTTGTTTCCTACGGTTCTTACTGTCTCGCTCACTCGTTCCGCCTCTGAACACCTAATCCTGCTTGGCCACAGCTGCAGGTTTTTATACATTTGACTGTCTCCAAATTAGGAATAAATTAATGAATCTGGAGATGGTCACATTCTAAATGAGATTAGCATGAATGGGGAACTTTAACCCCATCCATGCTGCAAAATAACAATAACAAAGCAGTGTTTTTATAAACTAAACAATACATTGAAATAATAATAATACAAAATCATACAATACACAAAGGGGTGTACATACATACATACATTTATCATTAGATCACAAGAAGTTATTCCACATACTGTAAATCTGTCATTTTATATGCTTTACCATGATAATAACACTGTTACACTGTGTTTTTGGTGTCTGTGTTTTAGTCTGTGAAGGAGAATGCACAGTTAGCCTGTTATTAGTGTTTCTGTTTAACAGTTTATTTTGGCCCATGTGCCTGTTCCTTTGTTCCTGTTTTTGTGTTTTTTTGTTTATTAAAGTGTGTGTTTGCACGTTACACTGCAGCATGACCCTGCAACAGACACATATTTAATTTACAAAACCAAGAAGTATATCATTGGATATCTCAAGCAGTTTCAGATTGTCTGTTTCTCAGTTTTGTACATTACTGTTGAATTTGATTCTATCAGAACAATAGGATTTAAAATATGGCTGATTTTATATGATGGCATCCTGAATCATCAAGAGGCAACAACACAACATAAGAGCTGCTTTTTCCATAAAATGTTCTAAAAAAACCCTCAAGTGGTCTATCACCAGAGCTTAAACAAATGTGAATGTTAGTCATTGTTTATTTCAACCTGCAGTTCCTTCCAGATTCTATAAAAATTACAATGACATTCCACTCCAAGGAATTAACCTGCCATTCTTTCCTAGAAATATGCCAAATAATCTCCCTATTATTACAGAATCAGAGCCCTGCTCCTCTTAGTATTGCAGTGTAAATGATTTATATGCTGCTGCTTGTACCTTTGCATTATTTCCTTTTCTAAGCTAATCCTGCTTGCAGGGCACACAGGGACGGGGCGCTGTGACTTCAGTGAATAATGCTGCCCTTCATCTCTGTCTCTTATCACAGCTCCCCACTTGTGCTCGTGCTCCCAGCCTTGCTTGACAACAGTCAGAGTCGCACGGAACAATTTATAATCCACAATTTTGTTCTGTTGAAATATAATGGGATCCTGGAGAACTGTTTTTGTCATATGCAGATTTATCCTTTTGTTGCTAGGCAGATCTATTATTTAATTTCCGTTACCAGATATGGTAATTTGTCATTATGATGATGATCATCAGTATTGTTCTTTAATCCTATTGTTATAAAATGTCACCTTTCACAGGGGATTCATTTCTTATGAATCACAAAAACAAAGATTCTACTCAGGAACTTGTATTATTCCTCAAATGTTTGTTGTCATATGTTGTATGCATAGAGTGACCAGATTTTCAAAGCTCAAAACCAGGACACACTGTTAAATAATTGATGAGACTAGTTATATAATATTATACAGTACCGTGAAAAAGTATTTACCCCCCCGTCTGATTTTCTGCATTTTTGCATATTTTTGACACTGAATGTTATCAGATCTTCAACCAAAATCTAATATTAGATAAAATGGACCCTGAATGAACAAATAACACTACACTTTTATACTTATTTCATTTATTTATTAAAGAAAGTTAAGCAACACCCAATTCCCGTGTGAAAAAGTAATCATCCTCTTAGACTCAGTAACTGGTTATGCCACCTTTAGCAGCAATAATTGCGACCAAACACTTCCTGTAGTTATTAATCAGTCTCTTAGAGCACCATGGAGGAATTTTGGCCCACTTCTTCATGCAAAACTGCTTCAACTCAATGACATTTATGAGTTTTTAAGCATAAACTGCTCGTTTCAGGTCCTGCCACAACATCTCAATGGGGTTTAGGTCTAGACTTTGACTAGGCCATTCCAAAACCTAAAATTTCTTGTTCTTCAACCATTCTGATGTAGACTTGCTTGTGTATTTCTGACCCAGCTGCACTTCAGCTTGAGCTCACTGACAGATGGCCTGACATTCTCCTGTAGAATTCTCTGAATCAATTCTTCAAGTCGTCCAGGTCCTGATGCAGCAAAGCATCCCCAAATCATGACACTACCACCACCATGCTTGACTGTTGGTATGAGATTCTTGTTGTGGAATGTAGTTTTCGCCAGACATAACGGGACCCATGTTGGCCAAAAAGTTCCACTTTTGACTCATCTGTCCATAGAACATTGTTCCAGAACTCTTGAGGATCATCCAAGTGCTTTTTGGCAAACTTGAGACGAGCATTCATGTTCTTCTTAGTGAGCAGTGGTTTCCGCCTTGCTATTCTGCCATGAATCCCATTTTTGCCCAGTGTCTTTCTGATGATGGAGTCATGAACACTGACCTTAGATATGCTGTTCAAGGGTTCTTTGTGACTTCCTGGACGATTTTACACCTTGTTTTTGGAGAGATTTTGGCAGGACGGCCACTCCTGGGAAGATTCACTACTGTTCCAAACTTTCTCCATTTGGACAATATGGCTCTGACTGTGGTTCACTGGAACCCCGGAGCCTTAGAAATGACTTTGTAACCCTTTCCAGACTCATAGGCATCAACAGCTTATTTTTTTTATTTTTATTTCTGGAAGTCTTCAGGAATTTCTTTTGATCGTGGCATGATGTGCCTCTAGAACCTGTGCTCTGACAACATCACTTTGATGGTAAGGGCCAAAGTTAGTCAGATTTATATTGGGCAGGGCTGGCCCAAATCAGGCCTGATTGTTAACCAAAGTATTCAAACAGCTGACCCTAATTATCCCTTTAATTGGGTTGAGTTAACTAAGGGGGGGGGGGGGGGGGGGGTGCAATAACTTTTTCACACCTGAAGATTGCATATTTGATTACCTTGCACACCAAACAAATGAAAGAAGCACCAAACTTTGGTGTCATTTTTTCTTTCAGACTTTTTTAAATATTTAAATAGCCATCCTCTTTTTAAAATGTTATTTTTTTATTTTATTTATTTTTGACAGCTTTCTAAGGCCATACAATTTCAGTACACTCCCAAATATATCTGTGGCTAAGTTTCCCTACCAGTATTGTGTTATATACATATTGCTACTGTCTTTACTTTCTTAATTAAATCCCACCAGTATTGTAGGATAATTTAATATAAACTAAATGATACCGCATGGCAATAAGCATGTATGTGCATGCCTGTATATAAATAATGTTCTTGAGTACCCAGGTAGTTTTTTTATTATTATTATTATTATTATTATTATTTTTTTTTTTTTTTTTTTTTTTTTTTTTTTCAACTTGCCAGTTATAGAAGATGCTGTTCATGTTATTTTGATAAAAGCTATTTAGATTGAGTCATGCTAAAGGAAGTGGCTAAAAACCGGGATTTTTTAAGATTTTGAGAAACATGTCGTGACACCGGGACCTTTAATAGAAAACCAGGATGTCTGGTCATCCTAGGTATGCATAGGATGACAACAATATAACAACATATGGAGTTGACGTTTTGGATCAGATGGCACGGAAGTATTCTGTGAAAGCTGGCTCCCAACGGTGGTCTGTTCAGATGTTTTACAATGTATTGGATCTAGCAGCCATCAACTCCTGGGCACTTTTCAAAGAATGCACAGAGAAGAATTTACCAAGGAGAGAATATATTTTATAGTTAGCACAGGAACTTCGTAAGATGCATTTGGAACAGAGGGAGACTGCAAAGCATGTACCCACAGCTGAAGCTGGCAACACTGTTGAGAGCCGCAAGAGACGCCAATGCCAGGTTGGCAAGTGCAATAAAAATAAAACTTTGGACAGCCCTGTGCAAAAAGGCGGCGTGGAGAAGCACATTACTTTGCTGATTGTGAACAGCCTAAAATGTAAAGGAATACTCTTTTGTTGATAAAAAGAAAAATAAAGGATACTTTTTTTCTATAACTTCTTGTGTCGTGCGCGTCTGTAAAATGTCTTTTTTTCTGTTTATCTACGTTGTTCAGTTGCTTTTGCTCATCTGATAATAAGCCAATTGTTGTTGAAAAGTAAAAAAATGTATCGTTTCAGTTTTATAAATATGTACAATATGTTGTAAACTGATGTCTGTTCAGATGTTTATTTATTTTCTTGTTTTGATTTGTTATATATATATATATATATATATATATATATATATATATATATATATATATATATATATATATATATATGCTTCAGTTGTTCAGATGTTTGTGGCGTTCTCAATAAAATAACCAATTACATCTGACTGTTTCTCCTTTCGTTATACTATTTACAGTGTTTTGAATACAGCCATCAGAAAGACTGCTGCGGAGCTTCTAGGTATGAGTATCTCAGTTTCTTCTAGTGTTAACATACAACTGTAGTTGGGTTGGAGGAGTTGGAATGGAGGCTAAAAATGTTGTTAAGTTAGCCTCCGTGCTGGTCTCAATCCCTCTGTAAACAGTGTTGACATAAACCACAACCTTGTGAGTGACTAATTATTTAAAAATGCCAATCAAGTGAGTTTGTTAATAATGAATATACAGAAATGGAGGAACAGACAAAGTTCACTATGCACACATTACTACCGCTGACCTGGAGAAGCCAACAATCCAAAAAAATATTCACATTTTTAAATGCTTGGTCATTAACAGACTATCATTGTGGTTTATCTCAGCACTGTTTGTAGAGCAATTGAGACCAGCAGGGAGGCTAACAACAAAATTGAGTACTCTTGACCAGCAGAATTATGCACTGACTGAAGAATTATCGTAACAGACCGTTTACATTTTCAAGACATACTGTCTTTAAGTTGATTACCATTTCTTGTTTCATCAAATCAATAAAAACACCAGCTGCTCAAGAATTGTAATGTCTTTAATCTCATGAAGTTGTTGACTTGTTAAATCTTTGTGTCTCTTGGTGTGGTTTCTTCTAGCCATTCTACTGTCATGCCTCTGAAAAGTCCAAATGTGACAAAAGGAATGTCACAAATTTTTTAAAACTTTAAAAACGACATCACAACAAGTGTATATTTATTGCCAGTTTGTATATTTATTGTGGCAAAAATAAGTTCAGCTGTGCATTGTACAGTACCCTATAACCGCACTGTAAAAAATCCTCAACAGCCAATCAGTGTGCAGCATCCAAACATTTGTTTTATAAATAAAGATTATAGCTGGCGATTCATAGCTCTGACTGTGCTGGTACTTCATAGGTGTATTGTAACGTCACAGATTATTAATTTACACAAATCAATTTCTGCTGTAATTCTCAATTTAAAAATACAATATAATCATTTTTTTCCCTTCTCTGTAAATTCGTGTTATGAAAAGTAAACCAGAACAATTCTAAAAACTCTAATTTTCAAACAACTTTGTTCACAAAAACAGGTCCACTCATCGCATTGAAACATTAAAACTTCTTGATAATAGAAACAATAATTGAAATTGGGATACTCAAATGCTAGGAAATCTTCTTGTATCCTTCTGCAGCTTTATGACAATAAATCATTTTCTAAAGGTCTTCAGATAGTGCTTTACTTTTTGGTAATGACAGCAATCGTCCTATGCCTAATCCTTTTATACTCTCTAAGAACATTCACGTACAATCCAGCATTTTCTAGACTTTTCTAAAATTAGATTCTGCATTATCATACTGAAATTTCTAGCACCTTGTAGACAATGCTATCATAGCATCAATGGGTATAAATACTTTTGAATTAGCATTTTTGGAGTTTTGCAAAAAAAAAAAAAATGCTGAAATAAATAATTTTAGACATCTATTTCTCAACTTTTTACTCATCCACAAAAGCAAAACATCTGCTACAAAAGATTTTTCCTAAAATTCTGTTTTCGAGAAATGTTTAGAAATTATAAATTTCCATTGGGGTATGTAAACTTTTGACTACAACTGTATACGAGGCAGCATCTCCACTGGGAATGGGATTTTTCATGACACTACAGGGTTAGGAATGAGTTCTCAGCATCATTAGGCTACTGGGTGACAGTGCTGTGGTCCATTTCCATTTTCATTTGGAACATACAGCATTTCTTGCCGTCACATTTGATTTTTGCAGTTGTAAGATGTGTTTTTTCTTAATATTGTGCCAGATAAGTAAGAATTCTTCTGAGCCACAGAGAATCTAATCTGTCAGCACTGAGTAGCCAGGACAGGGCTGATTTGATGTGAACAGTCTACAAGGTGTTTAAATTGTTCTGCTGGGATGTATTTGGCCTCAAACAGCTTGGGTACACAAATAGAGAAATTCCAACAATTATATAGTAAATATATTGTAATATTGCAGAGAGCAGAGCAGGCAATGTTGTGTGTTTTGTGATGCATTGCCGTTATGGATTCTATCTCTCAGTGAGATGAGACTAAGGGGCTAATGTAAGGCTAGGCATAGTGCAAACAATTGTGGCTGCAAAATCCAAATTGCCTAGCGGCCAGGCAATTATTTTGCACTGTGGTCTATGTAAGCTTAAGAGCAATGCAAATTACTCAACACGCACATGATAATAAGGGTCGCAATGAGCACCGCCTGTGCATCTGGCTATTTAGCAGCCGCACTTACATCCCAGAGGTGAGGTGAGTGGGGATTACTGAGAGCAGTAGGCGCTGTATGAGATTTCTGGAGTACAAAAATTAAACCAAACATAAATATGTCACAGGAAGGTCAGCAAAGTCCTCTTGATGCACAGAAAAGAAAAGTTTTCTGAGGAGGAGCTAAGAGTCTTTATGGCTGAGGTCACTCAGCATGAAATTAAACTATTTGGAAAAGCCTCAACCAAGAATAGTTGTGCTACCAAATAGGCCATTGTGAGGCGTGTGAGTACAAATGGATTTTCCAGACAGTGATTTACGTGTAACAATTAAAATTTTATTTAATATTACACGAGAAAAAAAGAAAAAAATAATAAAAAAGGATGTGAGGGAGGGAGTGCGGGAGTAATCAAAAACAAAGGAACGGGAGCCTCTTAGTCCTCGTCGCGTTCTGCTTTAATCCAAAAAATAAAACAAAAGGAATAAAAACAGAAAAGAACCAAGTTAGTAAAGCCCCCGTTCGTGACACAGTCCAAACAACCAAGTACTTCCTCCAGCCTGTTTCTCCCCGCCTCTATTCCTTAGGACCAACCCCGAACACAGTAGCACGTTCCCTTTAGTATGCAAACCCCGCCCCGGTAGTCAGTGGATCACCAATCCCAAACTGACAGGTATCCTTAATTTCACTTGACTCCAGTGGCTGGAATTTACATACTCGTACTTCCGCCCCTCACCAAGGTGCCGCCCCTCAAAAAGATGACTTTTGTCATGGTCACAAGACCTTGGTAAGGGAAATCCCGAGTTGGTTTGATGCCTTCTACTGTTGGGAGGCTGAATTGCAGACCGAAACCCCTTTGACTCATCACATATCCCACCCCTCAGAGTGGAGCCGAAGGAACACTCGGAAACCTCTAACCCCTCCTTTTCCCCTCCCTCCCGGGAAAAAAAATCAGCGTTTTGATGTAACTTACCTGCACGATGCCTTATTTGAAAGGCGAAGGGTTGGAGCGCCAGGTACCACCGCGTAATCCTAGCGTTTGAATCCTTCATTGTGTCTAACCACTTTAAAGGGGCATGATCTGTGATGAGTACAAAGGGTCGTCCCAGAAGATAGTATTTTAAGGACTCCACCGCCCATTTTACTGCCAGGCATTCTTTCTCTACCACAGAGTACCTTTGTTCTCTCGGCAGTAACTTCCGACTAATATATAATATCGGGTGTTCTATACCATTTTTTTCCTGGGACAGAACCGCCCCCAGACCAGTCTGCGATGCATCTGTCTGCAGGATGAACTCTCGGCTGAAATCCGGGCTTATTAATGCTGGGGCCTGACTCAAATTAGTTTTAATAGATTCAAAGGCTGTCTGACACTCTGCACTCCACTTAATTTTATTTGGAGCGTTCTTTTTAGTGAGATCAGTGAGAGGGGCGGCTATAGTGGAAAAGTGTGGAATAAAGCGGCGGTAATAACCAGCCAATCCCAACAATGATCTCACCTGGGTTTTCGTGGTAGGTACCGGTGAATCCAACAAAGCCTGGACTTTTGAAACCAACGGTTTCACTCTACCCTTACCCATTATGAAACCTAAATATTTTGTTTCTTCTTTTCCAATAGCGCACTTTGCCATGTTCGCTGTGAGTCCCGCCTTCCTCAGAGACTGTAGGACGGCTTTTAATCTACTCAAATGTTCTTTCCAGGAAGAACTGTATATGACTACATCATCGATATATGCAGCTGCATACTCTCGATGAGGTTGTAATACCCTGTCCATCAGTCTCTGGAAAGTTGCGGGAGCTCCATGAAGTCCGAACGGCATAGTACAAAATTGAAAAAGACCATCTGGGGTTGAGAATGCCGTTTTCTCACGAGAGGCTTTTGCTAATGGAATTTGCCAGTATCCTTTCGTCAGATCCAAAGTTGAAATAAACCGAGCTCGCCCCAGCCTGTCTAAGAGTTCATCTACCCGAGGCATGGGATATGCATCAAACTTAGAGATAGCATTCACCCTCCTAAAGTCTATACATAACCGTAGTGACCCATCTGGTTTGTCTATTGGTACAATTGGGCTACACCACTCACTTCGGGAAGGTTCAATTATCCCAAGTTTCAACATACACTCCACCTCCCTCCGGACAGAATCTCTCCGACTTTCTGGAATGCGATACGGTCTCTGTCTAACTCTCAGACCTGGCGGAGTGATAATAGCATGTTCAATCAAATGCGTTCTTCCGGGCACGTTAGAAAACACATCACCAAACATTTTGATTAAATTGCTTACCTCTTTGCGTTGATCAGGAGTTAATTGTTCCCCCATCGGAACCCCAGCTGCTGATACTGGCTCAATTGAGGGTCCATAGTCCTCTCCCTCCTGTTCGGGAGATATAAAATGGACCTCCCGTTCTTTCCACGGTTTGAGGAGATTAACATGATAAATTTGATTTTCCTTCCGACGCCCAGGCTGTCGGATCTCATAATTGACTTTACCAATTGCTCGAATGACCTCAAAGGGACCCTGCCATTTAGCAAACAACTTAGATTCTGATGAGGGAAGCAACAACAACACTTTGTCTCCAGGTCGAAAGTTCCTAATTCTTGCATTTTTATTGTAGCTTTGCTGCTGCTTCTGCTGTGCCACTTTGAGATTGTCATGTGCCAATCGACCGACTAATTCTAAGCGATCGCGTAGCTGTAATACATATTTCACTATATTTTTAGAGTCTTTTGACTGTTCTTCCCAGCCTTCTCTTATGAGATCCAAGATACCCCGCGGCTGCCGACCGTACAAGAGCTCAAACGGAGAGAACCCCGTTGAGGATTGTGGTACCTCACGAACTGCAAAGAGCAAGTAGGGAAGCAGTTTAGCCCAATTACGTTTCTCCTGATCTACAAAGCGGCGCAACATACTTTTTAAAGTCTGATTAAATCGTTCAACAAGCCCATCCGTTTGAGGATGAAAAACTGAGGTTCGAATTGAACGGATTTTCAATAATTTGTATAATTGCTGAATACAGCCAGACATAAAATTAGTGCCCTGATCAGTGAGAATTTCTTTCGGGATTCCCACCCTAGAAAATATTTTAACCAATTCATTTGCTACTACTTCTGCACTCATAGAGCGTAAGGGAACAGCTTCTGGATATCGTGTTGCGTAGTCCACTACTACCAAAATATACCGATATCCTGACTCTGCTCCCTCCAGAGGGCCTACTAAATCTACACCAATCCTCTCAAACGGTACTCCAATAATTGGCAGTGAGACCAGAGGTGCGGGGCGAACTAACTTAGGGGCAGCTAATTGACATTCCGGACACTCAGATACATACTTCCGCACAAGACCATAAACCCCTGGCCAAAAAAACCGGGCCAGAATTCGTTCCTGAGTCTTTTCAGTTCCTAAATGACCTGCAAATGGAATGTCATGCGCCAATCTCATGACTTCTGACTGAAAAGGCCTAGGAACCAATAACTGTTTTACGAGCTGTCCCGTCCCGGGAGCCCGGGTTATTCTATATAATAAGTGCCCAGATACAGAAAAATGCGGAAATACCACTGGTTGTCCTTCCTGCATATCCTTCCCCTCAACATATCTAACCTGTTTCCAAGCATACTGTAATGTGGGATCATTTTGTTGTTCATAGCCCAGGTCAATATCTCGGTCCCAATGATTAGGTACGCTGAGAGGAGTGTCTTTTATTATGTGACCTTCCACATCAGTAACCTCGCAGCCCCGGTCACACTGAACACCTACTCCTTTACCCTGCCGTTTACAAGATTGGTTTACCTTTGAGTCAGACCCCTCCCCTTGTCGTCTCAGAGTTCCCTCATATTTTTCCACCCTGCGCTCTCTCTTTGTTTTTCTTGGGCGGATTTTAGGGTTAAACAGGTCGGATTGTAACGGAAAAATCTCGCCAATTGTTTTCTCCTGTTGCTTAGATTGTCCCCTGGTAGAAACTAAGACCATTTCCCGACCTAAAATACGATCAAAAAACGGCCAGTCTCTTCCCAGGAGAACAGGGTATGGTAAACATTGCGCTACAGCCACTTTAACGTAAGCTGAGTAACCATCAACAGTAAGTCTAACTTTAGTGGTGGGATAAACCCGAGTTTCTCCATGGATACATGAGATAGCCACTTTACCCTGTGGCTCCCAGGTTACCCCCTCCAAAAGAGCTTGTCGAATCAATGTTTGTGCACACCCAGAGTCCGCAAATGCATAAGTACTCTTATCCCCGACCTGTACTCTTAATTGATAAGGGCCCTCCCGACATTCCCCAGTGTTCTTACCTGTTACTGCCGACCAGGATCTTCTTGCCAGGTCTACCTCCATCATTGGACAATCCCTGGCTATATGTCCGGGCTCATTGCATCGGTAACAAACTGGGGTAGAAGGCACCAACGGGGTTTGTTTGTCCTGTGAGTCGGTGACCGACAGGTTAGGGGGGTTTTCTCTCGCCCAAGATGGGGCTAACCTCGACCTCCATGGTCTGAAGGTCTGGTTACCTCCTCTGGGCTTCACTGATGGGTTGGTCCTGGTTAGTTTAGGCGCAGGAGTGGGGTCAGAGGCGGCGCCTTCATTCGCATCCTCATAAGCCTCCGCCAGGATGATGGCCTTCTCGAGAGTGGTAGGTTGATTCCTTTTAACCCACTCCCGATTTCCTGGCGGTAGTATGGAGGTGAACTGCTCTATAGCGATCTTCTGCACCAGTTCTTGGGGTGTGTGTTCTTCCGGTTGCAGCCACCGGGTGCACTGATCCAGGAGATACTGTCCCGCAACCCGGGGCCGCACCCCCTTGGACAGCTGGTATTCCCGGAAACGGCGCCGGTATGTTTCTTCCGTGATCCCGAGGCGTGAGAGAATGGCTTCTTTTACTTTTATATAATCCGCGGCCTCCGGGGCCATCAAGGCTCTGTACGCTGCTTGCGCCTGTCCTGTCAAACAGGGTGCCAATTTCATGGCCCAGTGTTCCTTGGGCCACCCTGCTGCTTCTGCCACTCTCTCAAAGGTGACCAAGAACGCCTCAGGATCATCTTCCGGAGTCATCTTCTGTAGCTTTGGTTGTGAAGAAAACATCCGGGCAACCGCTGTTTCCGCCGCTGGTGTCGAGATTTTCTCTACCAGCTGACCAAAGAACTGGGCGAGCTGTTCCTGGCGCCGTGCTTCCCTCTCCTCTCGCTTCTCCTCCTGCTCCCTAAACATCGCCAAAACTGTAGCTGGATCCATCTCCCACAATGACACCACGTGTGAGGCGTGTGAGTACAAATGGATTTTCCAGACAGTGATTTACGTGTAACAATTAAAATTTTATTTAATATTACACGAGAAAAAAAGAAAAAAATAATAAAAAAGGATGTGAGGGAGGGAGTGCAGGAGTAATCAAAAACAAAGGAACGGGAGCCTCTTAGTCCTCGTCGCGTTCTGCTTTAATCCAAAAAATAAAACAAAAGGAATAAAAACAGAAAAGAACCAGTTAGTAAAGCCCCCGTTCGTGACACAGTCCACAACAACCAAGTCCTCCTCCAGCCTGTTTCTCCCCGCCTCTATTCCTTAGGACCAACCCCGAACACAGTAGCACGTTCCCTTTAGTATGCAAACCCCGCCCCGGTAGTCAGTGGATCACCAATCCCAAACTGACAGGTATCCTTAATTTCACTTGACTCCAGTGGCTGGAATTTACATACTCGTACTTCCGCCCCTCACCAAGGTGCCGCCCCTTAAAAAGATGACTTTTGTCATGGTCACAAGACCTTGGTAAGGGAAATCCCGAGTTGGTTTGATGCCTTCTACTGTTGGGAGGCTGAATTGCAGACCGAAACCCCTTTGACTCATCACAGCCATATAGTCCTCTGTGAAGAAAGTCAATGCTGTCAGTGTTACAAGGAGTACAGTCAACCAGGTGATAAAAAGATGAAATTCAGCTGTTAGGTATAGTATGACCTGTGGGGTGAGACATTAATGCCTTACCACCGCATCCTCCAGCATCCCAAACAAAGTGAATATGCAGGGTCTTTTCCACCTCGCTCTTCTCCTCCGAAGATTTTCTTGTCTGTCCTCAACAAGATTCAAGCGTCACTGCATCAGCAAGTGTACCACAGCAGCCATCCTGAGGCCAATGACATGTCTCTGAAGGTGTGTACTTTTATATAGCTCTTAATTACTCGCTTCTACAATGGTTTTGAAGTTTTGGAGGGTCAGCAATTGCCCAAGAGCAAGGCAAAATTGTGCCCATTTAATGTTGCAGATCCCTGCCCAATTCCGTGCTCTTTTCTTTATTTGAATACATTTCTGTATAAGTTAAATGGATTAATGATGGCAAAGTCAGTGGCCGCTAAAGTCCCACTTGGCCGCAATATGGGTGTTTTGCAGCCTCAAATCACTCTGCACATATCCTTACATCAGCCCCTAAGAGCTCTATAGTTATGTTCTTTTGCATACTGGTTAAGATGCTTGTTTGCAATGTGTATGGCCACTAGTTTGCGTCAAGTCTTCGCCCTCTTAAGCATTAAATGATAACCTCTTGTAATCTATGTTATGACTGCTCCTTGTGAAAAATACTGTATATACATATACAATATACTGCACACTAACGATCCTCTTGCTCACCCAAAGTGCTCAAGACAAGACACTCTTATTCTATAAGAGACAGGATCAACTGTTCATATTAACTTAAAGCATTAAGTTTTGATCCCTGCTTTTATTGCACATGTTTGCTTATGGTTGTGAAAATGTGTGCTCTTTATTAGCTTTCATACCCAACAACAAGTACAAACAAGACTGGAAAATGTTTAAAGTACTGAAAGGGAGGAGGGAGGGTATTCAACACTATTGTAACAGATGGGGAGATCTGTGGACTGTAAAAGAGAAATTGACCTAATTACACAACTCCATCCCTCAGTGAGCATCCAAATCATAATCCCAGCAAACAAAGAATTACGTGCTGAGAAAAAAAGAAAGAAACAAATTAAGGGAGTTAATTTACAATCTTTATTTTTTATTTATTTTTTTGAATTTCAGTTATGATTAGCCAGGCCTGAGTATGGAGTGAGCCGGAGGGGGAGTGGTGAGGAGCCATGGTGTTCAAAACACAGATGATAAACTTGTTTGAAATCCCCCAAGGTAACTGAAAGCGTGCAGAACTCCACTCCCTAAAGCTCAAAACTAGGTTTATATTCACTAACACTTAGCATCACCAGGTGCAGTGAGAAACAAAGGGGACTACCAGGGGCTGTGTGGAATGCTTGCTGATTAAAGTTGTGGTTTCTGCTCAGTTCATCTTAAGAATTTTATCATGCCCACAAATCAGCACCAATAATCGAAAGCCATGAAAATAATTTTTTCTCATGCCGTGCCTGAAACATGATCTCAGACACCTTATCAACAAAATTCCTTATAGGATAGAGGAGGAAACATAAGGTTGGAAACTTGTTACAGGAATTCTATCTTGAACCCCCAGCCCATTATGATTCCACTATTTATCCTTAGATTAAATTGTACTTCTAAATGGCACCCAAATTCAATTTGTAGTTTATTTCAGTATTGTCAGTTTATTTGTTTCAGAGCCTACAAAATACTGTAATAAATCACCCATTGGACTGAAGTATTTGTTTTAAACTGACTTGGGTTCATCACTGAAAACAAATTGTGAAACTTATTAATTGCCAGGTTTGTCTATTTATGAGTGAACAGCCAGGTATATGCAGGTAAACAATACAGAATAGTATCTATCAACTTTCATGTGTAACCCTTGCATATGTCATTATTTGATTAGATATGTATCTTTCATGTAAAATTTAAAATAGAAAACTGTTCCTAACTTCAGTATTACAAATACAGAAATGGGTTAAAACCTCTCTGTGGTCCTGATTGCTGGCACCATTTTCCTATGGGAACATAGGGATCTTTCTATGGTGCATTTTGTTTCACTATGTCCAGGCTGGTCAGATACATAAAAAAATGATATTACAAGCTTGGTTCACAATTTACAGGTTTTATTGACCAAAGTTAAAAAAATAATGTATTATAGTATTTTAGGCGCACCTCAAAAATAAACACCAAAAGCAAAGAACACTAAGTATTAAATAAACCACTAGACAGCACTTAAAAGCAAAACAATAACAAGAGACATGTAACAGCAGTTTAAAAGCCAAACTGGATTTAATAGCAAAGACTGTCTTAAAAACCTTGTCTTCTTTCAAATTAGACACCTAACATTGCCCTAAACAAACTCCCATGATAGCACCCACTCAACCCTGCAATTCAACTTACTAGTTACCAAAATACAAACTGAAAGAACATAAACCAGTGGAATTCAACAAGACACTGAAATAAATACAGCAGCCATGCACCTTTATCAACCTTTATTTATTACTGTAGCTTCTTACTGGGCACCCAGCAGACATACGCAATGCCAAACAAGATTTACAGCAAATTAATTGAGGAATGTAGACGGCAAACAAGAACTTGGCTGTAGAACTTTACCATAAAAGTGTTTTATGGGACCATCTTAACCAGCTCCTGAACCAGCAATATCAGGTGGGAGCCACCAATTCTGACCAGCATACACTAGCTTTGACTACAAAAGAAGACCCGTTTGTCATGGAAATTTTCGATGTTGCACTCAGGATTGTAAAGTGGGTTTGGGAAGCTGACTGGGTAGCTTTCTTAACTGACACTGGCAGTTTAAATACACTGCAACATGTTTTTGCTTTCAAACCAAAACACAAGTTAATTTCAATATAATTGAATTAGTGCTGGAAATATGGCATTGCTGCAGAGCTAATGAAACTGATTTGACTTCATTAAAGTGGCGCACAGCCATCATTCATTTGCAGACTAAAATGTGTCATGCATTTTGAGATTTTTAATTTAAGCAAAACTGTCCCCAGAAGAGAATACTGCATTTCATAAAATGTGGAAAAAACAAAAAAAATCATTAAGCAGTGCCAGAAGGGGGCAACATTCCTATTGATGTTTGTATAGAATATTAGACTTGAATGCATAATTAGACACTGGGTATGAAGAATTGCTATACATATAGTTATTTTGTATTGTGCTAGTAACACAGCAGGGTAGACTGCTCTCCCTTCCATTAATAACATGTGGTTCAGCACTTTGCTTTGTTCAAAGCAGTCACTTCTTGTTTTGGACCTTGTGGATTGTATTAGTGTTATTAAAGTCATTCTTGCTTTCAGTGACTGCAGTCTTAAGTTCAACTGCAGCATTTCTTTTTTGATTTATTTTTTTCATTTAGGTGCCCAATTATGTTACCCCCAATTTCAAATGTCCAATTGTGCTCCCTCACAGCAGCAATTCCGGACAAAAGCACAAGAGAACAGAGGGTCAGTATATGTCGTCTGATCCCACAGCCAAGGCAATCTTTTTACACCCAGTTGAGCTACTGGCCTCTAGAGGACAGAGATCAGCCCTGTAGGTATCTGCCTGAGCTCACCAGTTGTCTGGCCAGTAGGGTCCACTGTAGTGGCAACTTTGCACAGCCAGGCAGAGCCAGCTCTCCCTTGACTATATGACTCATCATGCACACCACACAGTCATGTCTTTACCAGGTGAGCCACTTGGGGACCTCTCTAAACTACATTGTATTTTCATGTTGTAAGTAACCTTTGCTAATAGCAGACATCATCCAGAAAATTGTTACCCAAACAGCAGGTGCATACGTGGAAGATGTTGCCATTAGGTCTCCTGTTTAAGCATTTTCCCACATGTAGCCACTGTTTGATAATTGGCAGAAGGAAGACTCATTAAAAGAAATCAGAGACTCCACAACATTTTGTATTTGGTGTCCATTCTCTATTCCCTTCAAGAGAAGAAGCTCCAAAACAGTTTATCTACTGTAAGTGCAATTTCCATTTACGTGAATTTGATTTAATTATATGAAATGTACTGAGAATTCCTGCTTTTGCTGCTGTTCTGCATTTTAGCTGGCTTGTGTCTACAGGCTCTTTGTTACTTTTTCAAAAATAGAAACCCTTCTTTCTATGACTAGCTGTCAATCTGCTTCATCACTTTCAACTTTGTTTCAGAATACTGGACCAAATAATACAACTTTTTAACCACCTTAACAATGCTGTGTCTATTGCAGGAATAAAGTTATATTATTTCACTGAGAGATTTGGTAGAGGGAAGGGAAGATACAGTGCAAAATAGATAGGGCTCATGAAGTAGCTGCAGAAAATAAGATTCATTTATAGCTCTTTAAATTTAGTGCTATTTTAATCAGAAGAAAAGCTATTGAAATCTGAAATCTCTGCCATTTTGTTAGCAACGAGCTTCATTGTACACGTAACTCCCAAACTCGCAATAACCCCAGTACAGTAACTATTCGCAAACCAAATCCCCTTTCTTGGTTTTGACTGTGACTGGAATGACACGAAGTGTCTTGTATATGTAACACATTTCTTCTAATAATGTGACAGTGTGAACAGTATCTATTGTAAGAAGCTGAGTTGGTTACTGGTAACTAACAAATTTGTGAAAAATAGTCATTATCAATTTTTAGTACAGGTGGGGAATTAGTTTTCAGAGTATGCACACAACTGACAAACACTTACTGCAATTGTCTGGAAGCCACGTGATAGATTAGGACATAAAACAAAAATGTGTTAAACACTCATGTCTTCTTCGCACGCTGCTAGAACTCTAATTAAGTGGCATCCTTGATGCTTGGTTTATTTGAGGCCCATTAGAACTGCCTTTGCTGACATCGAGTCTCCTTTTCCTCCCTCCCTTGCACATATATCTTTCAGATTTTATTCAGACGACATTGAAGCTGTTCGCATTGGTGAAAATCTCATTACCTCCTTGTTATTCTCTCCCTAAACACAACTGAATGTGTTCAATAGCAAAGCCTCTGCCGGATTCCACTTCCACAGTGCTTATCTTATTTATTGATAAACATGCCGCCTTTCTTTTCACAATTCACAAAACGGCCTGGATAGAAAACAAACTTGGTCCAAACATGAGCACAGAAACCTATTGTGGCTTACAGTATGCCAACTGTAGACAGATGAGCCATAAGATTACTAAGTACAGGGGGCTAAATATTTACAGGTAAATCCCATCTACTATACTGTATATTACCATCATTTCAAACCAGTAATCATTTTACACATAAACATATCCATTAAACACCAAAAAGAGTACCATTCTTGCAGCAATATCATTTACATTACACTGTACCATGGGGGTGCTTTGTTTTTTGTTCACATAAAACAGTAATATACAGTGCTTCAAAGATGTGCATGTATACTGTTTGTCATTTATTCACTTTTTACCTGAAAAAGACAAATCAGCATAAGAAAACAACACCTTTGGTCTCGGGATATTTAAAGCAGAAAAAAAACAAAGGAAAAAAACTATTTAATTAGTTTTTATTTTGTTAAGGAAATCTTGTCCTGTTATATTATTTATTTTTTGATTCAATATATATGCCAGTTTGGCAGCAGACTATTAATGCCTGGTAATGCTGTGCAGAGGTTTTTCATGGAAAGACACTTCAGATGGGATTTAATTATATCTTACCTCTATACTAAATGAATATTGCGAGTGTACTGTATATACAAAAAAATAATCACTGTTGTAAAGGCAGAATAAATAGGGTGTACAAAAAAAAATGTTCTTACCTACACGTCTTTCGTCTTATTTAGTTTCCAATTCTTGTTTTGTTTCTGTTTTTGTTTTTGTCCTTGAAACTTATTTTTAAGAATTTGAGCTCAGCATGGTTAACTGGACTAGGATTTATTTCTAAAGACCGTTCCTATGTAGGCCCACTTGTGCAGTTTTGCTTATTGTTAAAAAGGTGAGGGGACAATAAAAAAAAAGCTAAAAGGTAACCCTGCAACCTACATTATTAACAACTAACCTACAAAGTGAAGTGAAAAGCTAGCACATTAAATACAAATGACAAGAACATGCTGACAGCCAAAACATTGAATAAAAACAGGTGATAGAAAATGTGACAGAAAGACCAAACTGCATAATAAAATGTAATTGACGGGAAATATTTTATTAAGAAAACAAGCCTTTACACCAGGGAAAGGTTTGATTTACCTCCATAGTCCAGAATTCTTATCTGGAATACCAGATACTTATATAAGTGGCAATTTATTTCCTTATCCATAAACCATTATACAAATTTTAAACAGGGTACTGAATATAAGCAAGGCGAGAGCAGCTGCTTATGTGTTTGTGGTGCAACCAGCTTGTATTGTACACCAAGTCATCCTATATTTTCTGTCTCCCTATTCACAAAGTTTTATTTTCAGTTATTTAAAGACTGCTGTTTTCACAGTCTGATAAATAAGTTTTGAGGAATTACATAAAAACAATACTCACATACATACTTGCCAACATTTGGAAACTGTTCAGCGGGAGTCACACACAAAAAACACTTATTATCATATAATAGATGTATCCCCCCAACTCAACACGACACGACCATCATGACAGTAAAAATAGACATAATGAAGCGTTCTAACCTTTGTATAAGCTAGTGATCAGCAGATGTGTCAGCTGCAAGAAAAGCACAGCTTGTGGTTTTCACTAGCTCTATTGTGCAGAATAAATGTTTTTTTTTTTCCAATGGATAAATATTGGGACTTTCTTCCTATGCATCGAAAGGTATTCCATAATATATTAATAACAAACACTTTTTTCTGCACTGATTAAACTTATTATAAGTATAATACTTATTTAGCAGACTTGTGTACTTAGGTAATTCATTTATTACTTTTAAGCACAGCCAAATAATGCATTTTTCTTATCTTTTTTCTTATTTTTAGCTGATTCTCCCAGTACAAAAACCATTTCAGACAGCTTAATAGATATGATTGTGATGGGTCTTCAGCCAGTTTCTATTGTTGATGTTGGATTTCAGAAGTTTGTAAAGGTGCTTGAACCCCGACAGAAGATTCCAAACAGGAGATCTCTGATGCCTACTGAACTCCCTCAACTATATGATAAAGTAAAGATGGATGTGAAGAGATCATGGAAGATGTAGGCAACTGAGGCATATCTCACTGTCTCCTGTCATTTTATAGATGAGAACAAGGCAACAACAGTCCTACATTCTGGAAACATCAAATATACCTGGACAACACACTGCAGATAACATTGCTGAGCATCTGGTAAGAATCCCACTAGAATGGGGCATTAATCACAAAATCCAAGCCGTGATTACAGGTAATGGGGCTGACATGGCTGCTGCTGTGCGTAAAGCAGGATGGAAACATATTCCATGTTTTGTGCATACTTTGAATTTAGTAGTTAAAGACTCACTAAAGGAAGACTATATTGGAGTCCCTTCTGCAGTCTTGCCATTTTTAGATGTTTCCATCACAGCACAAAAACAGCAGAGAAGCTTGAAAAAATTCAAAAGCAGCTGAATATTCCTGAACATAGATTAATACAGTCAATGGAAACTAGATAGAATTTCATCTTCTACAAGTTGGATAGAATAGCAGAACCCCTTGCTACACTACTACAAAGAACAATGTCAAATGCAGAGTGACAAGATAATTCACTGGCAATACACCTATCAAGGCAATGCAAACGTCGGTTCCAGAATATAGAACAGAATTATACTCTTGCTGCAAGCACAATGTTGGACATCAGATTCAAGAATCTTGTGTTCTCTGACAATAGAAATGTTGAGAACATTAAAGGTCAACTCATCAGTAAAGTGCAGGGACTACACCACACAGCCCTGACAGATGCCATTCAGCATCAGCTTCTTGTGCTGAGCAACTTGAAAATCATGATGGTGGAATATGGGCAGAATTCAGTTCTCAAGTGCTGGCATTCCAGCAGTATCGTACAGTATCCACTGAAGCACATGTCAAAATGCACCGATACACTGAGGAAAAGATGATTGCAAGGAATGAAGATCTTCTACAGTGGTGGAAGTCCAATGAATCTGCATTCAAGAATCTGAGCAAAATTACTCTGAAATACCTTTATTAATAGTTGCCTCATCAGTCCCCTCTGAGAGTGTTGGAAATGTCCGTCGTCACCACCCTGCGGTTGTAGACCACTCCCATTCGAACTCCTTGGCACAATTGACAGGGAATCCTCCAACAGCGCAGGGCCGCCGTACACACGAGGCACACTGTCAGCTGATGGTGCCTGTCACGTTTCGGATGTAATTGGAACGAATTGAGCCAGGCCTGATGCCTGATACCGCTGCTGCCATCAGACTCAGTACTTGCTGGCACAAAGCAAGGGGCACCCTCGATCCCTGTTGAAACAGGGAGAGGTGGTGCTGGACAGCTGCTACCCTGTCGTCCAACAGGTATACACGCATTGAGTCCAGCCGGAGCCCCACATACGTTATGCACTGCACCAGTTTCAGCTGACTTTTGGCATCGTTGATGGTGAGGCCTAGCCTCACTAGATGCTCCGTCACTAGCGCCGTGTGGGCCACCACTACCTCCCGCAACTGGGAACAGATCAATCAGTCGTCAAGGTAGTTCATCACTCTAACCCATTGCAGCTGCAAGGGGGCGAGGAGAGCGTCAACGCACTTTGAAAACGTACAGGGAGCTAGGGAGAGGCTGAACGGTAGCACGGAAAACTCGTACACACTGCCTTGAAAGGCAAAGCAGAGATATTTCCTGTGCTGTGGATGAATGGGAACGTGAAAATATGTGTCCCGCAAGTCCACCATGGTAAACCAGTCGCCCGGCCGGACAGACTGGAGTATGTGACGATGAGTCAGCATTCGGAATCCTTTCTGTTTCAGAAACCGGTTGAGAAACCACCGGTCCAGGATGGGACGAAAGCCACCGCCCCCCTTCAGCACTAGAAAATATCTCGAGTAGAACCCCTCTCCGAGAGAGATGGGATCTACGAGACGAATAGCGCGCTTGTCCAGCAAGGCTACAACTTCGGTCTGAAGCACCGAGGCCTGAAGCAGCTCTGTCACTTACGTAGTCATGACGCCTCAAAAAGAAGTGGGTCCCAAGCGAAACTCACTATATTGTACGGTTACGAGCACCCATAAAGCGATGGTGCAAGCATGCCAGTAGTGCAGCTGTTGTGCCGTGAATTGGGTCTAAGGCCGCCAGCCCTCAGGGGCCATGCTGGGCGGCTAATGCTGAGTCGGGGCTAGCGGTGGTGGTTGCCTAGGGCGGATACCCTGGAACTGCCTTCTAGGTTGTTGCTGCGTGGGCTGGCTACAGCCACGCCCACCAAGTTGAGGGTTAGTCCTGCCTCTTGCCTGAGTTGAAGCCTGTAGGCGATGCCTAAGGTCACCTAACGGGGCTGAAGGAACCGGCACCGTCCTGTTCACTGTCCGCGTCGTGGTAGAGTGCCAGCGGCTCGACCTGCCCTGCACCGGAGCGGGGGGAGAGAGCAACGCGGCTACCTGTCTCGGCGCCTCACATTCTAGAAGGGACCGTTGTAGGATCTCCTCCACTGCTGGGCCAAAGGTATGGCCTGGTGATATGGGCGCAGCCTTATCAGCGTCAGGTTTTGGTGCCTGCTACAGCCACAGATGTCTGCGTGCTACCACGAGACCCGCTAGACTCCGACCCAGGGTCTGCCCCTGCAGGTTGGAGATCTGGAGCAAAATATGCGACAATAATCGCAACTCCATGGCCACCAGCTCTGGGAGTGGGGCGTCACGTAAAATACCATCCAAGTACGCAACCAGCATACTGGATGTGTTCGCCAAGTGGTACCCTGGACCCCCCGCCATGTAAGCCCTCCGGACATGTGTCTCTGTAACTCTGCACTACAGGTTTGGGCATACCTGCTACCGGTGGAGCCTTAACCAAGGCTGAGATGGTGGAGTCCACAGGGAGAAACCTGGCCAGGCCCAGCTTCTCCGCCCCCTCCAGCGAGGCCAGCGGAGAACCTCGTCTCAACGGTGCCAGTGCTGTGGCTGGGTGGTTCCAAGAGGAACGCACCTCCTCCATGAAATCAGGGAAAGCTGGGAAGGGTTGAGCCTGGGAAGCCACGTCATGAGGTCGAAAGATGGAACGGCGTGGCTCTGTCTGCACTGTCCAGGGGACCCGCTAGTGATCGAGGCAACCTCGGAACTAGGGGCCATTTCAGCAGGAAATGCAGGCTCTGCCTCGAACTCCATATCTGGAGTGAAAGCGACTCCCCCCACGAGGCGGCAATGGAGAGCACGTCCTCGTCTGAGCAAATTACCTGGTCAATCCGCTCACCCTGCTCTCCCACGGAGGTGTCAGGGGGCGGTACAGTGACTGTGACCGGTGCAGGCGGTGAGGGGGGCACCACACAGGGGCCTACGGCCAGAGCCGGTGGGGCCTGCTGCCTCTCCATAAGCTTTTTGATCCGGCCGATCTGAGCTTTGATGTCCATAATATCCTGCGCCTGCCGGGACTTCTTCACCGATCTAGCCGTAGGCGACGGGGAGCGGCTGTGGGTAGACACAGACACCTGTGCACAGGGTATATCCCAGAAGGGGCTCTGTGATTATGTCTGGAGGCGTGGCTGGGAGGGGCCCGCTGCGGGGGATGAGGAACTATCCAGGCGATTGGCGAGCATGCAGGGCTGAAAAGCCGCATAGATGTCGCAAGAGCCTTTCAAGGAATGCCTGTCCTCCTGTGGGATATTATCCCCACAGTCCTCACAGGCATGGAAGCCAGCCCTGCACGTCATAGCACGGAATGCACTGAGCACAGTCTAAAGCTCACCTTGTACCGTGTGCACATGTGCACCAAGTACCATGCAGCAATAGATACTGTGTGCACCGCTTGCACCGGGCACCGCGTGCACTTAGCACCGTGTGTACTGTGCAGCACCGGTATAATGTGCACCGCGTGCTGTACAGCACCGGGTATAATGTACACCACGTGCACCGAGCATAGCATGCACCGAGCACCGGGCTACTGCTTGCACCAAGTGCTGCGTGCACAACTGCACCGAGTAACGTGCTGTCACGTCTGCTGCGTTTCGTAGATTTTCACATACTCTTTTTATTCGGTTTTATTTATTTTCTATTTACTCTGCACACTCTTAACTCAGGGTAGACGTTAGGAGGACAGAGATGTTATAAACTCCTAGTGGTTTATGTTCGAGCACTGGACGAGCTGTAAGTATGTCCATATAACCTTTACTTAATCGAAAAGAAAGACACTCAAGACTCATTCATTTTAAGTTTTACGAATCAGAGCAATGCTCTTTCGCTTTATTAAAATGCTTTTAATATTTGGAAAAAGGTAGGTTGATCAGACCTCCAAATTCCAACACATGCAGTCTACAAGCACCCACTTCTATATTTCAGTTTCATTCAATATAACACTCTCTTAAAACCAAAACATAGTTTCAAAACCTTATAGCAATGCAACCAATACATGTAAAACATAATAATGTTAGTAATATGCTTACCTCCTCTTATAAGGAAAAGTAGCGTCAACAAAGGAATCAGTCTGGTAGAGATCTGCAAGTGATGGACCCCTTCACCCTGTCAAGCAAAGGTCTTGAATGTGGTACCCTTTTGCGAAAAGTGTGAGTTTTTATAGGATTCGTCTCCATAGGAATACATGGAGAATCTTTATCAAGTCCAATTCTTATCTCTTTGGCACACAACAGCCCAAAAATTTAGAGCCTTGTGTCAGCAATTTTTCAAGATATAACACCTGGTCTACACATCCAATCATGATCTCACCCGTTCATTTCTCGACCCCTCCTCTATCTAAAAAGCTAGGTGAAACAAAGAAAATAATATTATTTTGAATATATGAGTGTTGTTTGAAATATATACAACACTATTAGTTATGATTATATTGATTATATGTATTAATGTCTAATAATATATTCCCTCATGCCATTCTATTCTTCAAATTAGTTTTCCTTCTCTCTTTACAGGCGTGTGCTTAACAGATATTATAGGGAACTTCCATCTTATGTTTTTTCCAATATAGAGTTTCTCTTCATGGATAATCTATTTGTTTTTTATTTAAGTGTAAGATTGTAATGTCTCTGTCCTATGAGTTTCCTAACAGCACGAATTCAGCTGAACTGCGGACGACCTCCTATTTTTTTCAGCTGCACAAAAACCATCTAAATCCAGTTTTCTAGTTGTGCGCTTAGCTTTCCAATTTCCAGCGATAATCAAAGTTTTTTCCAATTTTTCTATGGCGAGAAGACACTCTAACCTTGACGCTGTTTGATAAGAGAACTCCGCTCTTCATGCCAACTATCCCTTTACTTTCTGGCACGACTTCAAGACAGGCTCACAGCAAGTTATAAAGTTTTTACTTTCTTAAAACCCATCTTCTATTCTTTTTCTTAAAATTACTTTTTAAGCTTCTTATTTTATATTTCAAACAACATCTCTTTATGTTGCATCATCATTAACTCAGAGTCAAACTAGACAGTTTACTCCCTATAGAACACGATTACTAACTATCTTAAATGCGAACCTATCTTGATGAGAAACAATTTCATGTATATTATTATAACAGGCAGTGTTAAGCATATGGTCTTACACGCACAAATAGTTTATAGTAAAAAGCAAGCATATTAAACCTTATTTCAACATTTAACAACATTTTCTTAGGCTAAAAAGGGTGCTGCAGAAACTTGCATTCAATTCTGGGAATCAAGCCCATCTTGATAAGAAACTGCCTAAAAACTGGCCACTTGTATCAAACTATATCAGCTTCTACTGCATGATTTTATATAAAGAAAATACATAAGTTTCACAATTAAGAATTAAAACAGCATTACGCGTTACTTTTGATTACACACTTACACAAATTTTCAAAACTAAAGATTATACAAACAATACAAAGGATTATAACACATATTATTGCATTAATACATTTCATTTTAAATAGGCACAAAGTCAAGGGTTTCAGCTCACTCCCAGCAGGACTCCACTTCGGTCTCAGGTTCCACTCGGGTTGGCTCAGCGAACACGACAATAGGCTCTCGAATCCATCGTCTTGCATCACAGGTGTGAGTCGCCATGACCTTGACTTCGTACCTACAAGACACTTGTACACGCTTAGTAGGGACACCTTCCTCACATTCTAATTTTCCCAGATGCGCCCATTTTACTAAGTGACCCTTTCACAACTCATGCATTCAATCCTCTTAATATCTTTTGGGGTTTACATTTAAATGAGAATCATTGCATTCAAACAAGATTCTACAGTGTTTAGCCAAATAACTGCATGCCGGACAAAGTCTGAGCCCAGTCACTGATGACTTGCTTTGGCACATATTACATGCACAATTAACAAGAGGATTATGTTTTAATTTATGTGTCAGGGTTACTTCTGCACCATGTACAATAGTTCTGGATCTGTACACATTGTTACTATACACTTCTTTCTGCTCACATGGAGACACTTTGAAGGGATGCCATTCATCCAGAATACAGTAGGGGGCCAAAACTCACTGTTTTTCATATCAGCAGGCACCTAACTTGTAGTTTGTTTATCATCATTGGTGGGCAAACTCAATACAACTGAATCTGAATCAGTTGATGAACCATGAGCCTTAGTTACTGATACTCTCCATACAAAAGGATTCAATGTTTTACTGACCAGCCTAGCTGATTCAGCGTTATTTGCGACAGTGCAGCTCCAGGCACCGCGAGCACCGTGTGCACCGAGTACCATGCAGCACCAGAACGCTAGCCTGTATCAGTACAGCAAGTCAATGAGCACCGTGCACACCGTGGTACTGAAGTAGCACGGGCAGAGTCTTACGCACCGTGGTATTAAAAAAACACCGGGGCAGCTATGCACGGTGCCTACTCTGAACGCGTGGTCACACACCTGAGCAGTGCGTAGGGTACAACAGGTGGACAGGGCCGAAGCCGCGCCGGGCGATTAACTTTCACAACACAGTAATACAAAACAGTTTTTAAATACAAAAACAGTTAAAATATTACAGGACAGATGGGGGAGAGCACACTGTCTGTTGATTGTGAGACCTACACATGAGGTGAAGGCCAACACAGCCCGTGTACGTCTCAACTCAATAAAGAGCAAGCCTCGGTGAGGAGTGTATGGCTGGTCCGACTGTAAGCAGCTGCACTGCAGCTAGTCCTCTGCGCTAGCACAGGGACGCACAGCTACAATCAAAACAAAGCCCGATCTGCTGCCCACAGGCGGCTGGTGGGCTAACTCAACTGCGGGGACAAGGCAAGCCCAGGCCCATGGAGTAATAGTGCTTTCCCAAGTAAGAAAGGGTGAAAAACACACACCATTTTTAACAATAATACTTTCTGTACTAAGACGGACAGACAGAGATAAGCAGTCTGACATGCGAAGCGAGCAGGTGCTGATAGTTAGAAACAGAATAAAAAGGCTATGAATTAAAACTACTGATTCCAGGAAAAGAGGCGAAGGCTGGCTTTCAGCACAAACTGCAGGGGAATTAGCAATAGCTTACGCAGTGCTTTTTAGAAGGAAAAGGGCTCAAAGCAACACAGAGAGGTCTTACCGTACCAATCTTGAAAAGCGAAGAGAGAGCGAGTCTCCGCTGAGTGACATTTAAGTACCCTCTGTAGGCGGGACCGATTGGGTCACCGAGGGGAAAGGGCTTATCGGCAACTTTGATAGAAAGAGATCAGTAACACCTATGAATAGGCAGGCGTATATCCCACAACGATGTTTTGGTGGCCATCTTCGAATTGAAAGGGAACATTGTTAATATTTTGATAGAGCTAGGCTGACTTAGAAATATGTCCTGGCTGGTCTGTGGAAAAGATGGCAACCCTAGTCTGGTCACTCTTGCTCTCTGAACTAAACAGCTAGACTACTTGTGGCAGCATGCTTTTGCAAGTTTTGCAAATTATTACAGGTGTATTAACCAGCATAACATGATAAATAATTTATTTTGAATACACATTAACGTCCTTTCTGTTGTCATAACTGCAGAATAAGAGGTATTTATCAAAGTAAAAGAAATTACCAACAACAACAACAACAACAACAACAACAATAATAATAAATAATAATAATAAAATGGGTCGCCATTTTGGTAAAGGAACCATACATTCCTTTAAGCTTCACGGTAAATCCATGTCGACGCCATGTTTGAAACTCTAACGGGAAGAGTATTACTTCCGGAGCTGCGGGGGCAGAAGTTCTTTTTTTTTTTTTTTTTTGTGGAGAAAGGCGGATCACAAATAGCATATTGTGTGAAAGTTTATTTTACACATTTAAAATATTTACTTAGTTTTATTTGCAGCAGGTGACAGAGTGGTTCCAAAAAATAATATAAAATAAAAAAATAAATAAAATAAAAAAAAAACAACGCATCAGGTCGAGAGGCAGGCAGGATCATCTGAAACTTGAAAACGCAGCCGCAGTACTAGACGAAGCAAGTAGCTGCACAATCAGGAAAGATGGGGGACAAGGAGCTGATGTGGTCCTTAAAAAATGGAGATCTTGATGTGGTGAAAGATTTTATAGCCAAGGTAAATGGGAAAAGAGAAGATGGGAGGTACTAACTTTAGTATAACGGGGTTAATAACATGTAAAATAAATCAACTGTAAACAAAAAGAGGCCTGCTGTATTACAGAGTCGTGTTTTTTAACGTAGTCGTTGCTGCATGTGGAGGAACTCAAATATGTATGCACAACGCTAGTGTCACTGCCAGTGGTGGTACAAAACAAAGTTCTAACATCGAGACCGTTTTGCGAAGTGGTGCCTGTCAGCCATCGATTTCAAAATGTCAAGTTCAAGCCAAGTGCAATGTGTTTTTATTTATGTATTTCTTTATTTTGAGAGCAGAGTAGGTTGGCTGGGATAGGGCGGCAATATTTTATTTAAAAAAAGAATTTCAGTTTAATTATGTTACCGTGCTGATGGTTACAGTAATAATAATATGTTTGTACCAGTTGCCCCAGAGATAGTGGCTGACTGTTGGTAGAGGTTAGTAGCTATGCAAAGGCCCGGCTGTCACCTGAATATATATTTTGTCTTTTTGAATTTTGTCAGAAAGAAAACTATAAAACAGTCTTTTATAATATATATTGTTCCTTAATGTTTTGTCTTTTGAATTTTGTCAGAAACGGATTATATTAATACAAGGAATTATATTGCGTATATTGTTATGGACAGATAAGTCCAGAATACAATGAACCTGCTGTATTCATTTCCGTAGTGTGTTTACTGACTAGTGTATTGCCTAATGGTAATGCACAGGCATAGATCTGGGGCGGTAACCTGCCTAGGGATGAAAAGATAGTACATTTACACGATACGAGTAGTTGTGAGCCCAATCTTTCACGATACACTGATTATCACGACAGTAGCGGTTGTTTTTCAGTTACTTTAACTGTGTCCAATAGTGGTTTAATACACCAGGAGCGAGACGTATTATGTTAAATACATTGTTTTCCCAGCTCCGTGAAGTTGGCCCCCCTACAAACAGCACAAACGTTGAGTCACATATAATTTGCATGTGCCGTTGCAACACCGGAATTGAACCAAACTTGTCTCACTCATTCGTTTGTGCTGGTCACTTATGTAAAATTAATATTAGTGCTGTTTTCTTTCAAGATTTATTCATGATTTTTTTAGGGCATGACGTCATAGTCCACCTATAATAACAGGTTTAAACCATATATGGGTCGTTCGTTAGTGCTGCAAAATTAACGCTAATGATGTTTTCCTTCAGTATGTCTTGGTAAGCGACGCTGCTCACACAAGTCAATACTAAGAAATATATAGCAATGGAAGAAAGTTAAGTCTTTCTTTCATCACTGGTATAGCTTTATTCCAGTCAGCGCGAGATACTAACACAATTTATAGGAAAGTATAGAAAAAAGTGTTTTCTCTTATTCACTTACTGTTTCATAGTGTAATGAATCTGAAACAAGTGTACATTGCGGATGCGATTTCTTTGCACCTCAAATTTTTTCAAGTTCTGCTTACTATTATTCAGCCCGCTTACCTTGAGTGTACATACATTATGAACAGTGATGTTCCGTTAAAAACCCCAAATATACAATTACTAACCTTTGCTATTTACACCCCCCTTCACTACATGCACTGCCTTAAAGGGATACTCTGGTAACAAAGCACTAACCAGCTGACCTAGCACTAACGAATGGTATTATTATTATTATTATTACCAGTATGTACAAAACTTTAAGACATCTTAACACTAGTAGCGTTACAGTATATTCATGGGTCTAGGAATTTTACTATGTATGTATATCATATTTTTAAACAAATCAGTTCAAGTAAAACTGTAGAAATTAAAGAAAATATTCAGTTTTTTCAGCACGTTGATTTACGTGTTTTCAATGCATTGCTATATAGAGGCAAGTCATTTAAAAAAAGGGCAAATATATAGGTGGGACAAATGGTAACAATTCCGTTATTGATGGGGCTGTGACGTTGACACAAATTTTTTTATTTTTTTCATGGATTATTTTATGTAAAATAGTGGGGTGGGGCATTTTTACATAGGATGTCATGGGTCATCCTATGAAAAATGTCCATGTCTGTCACCTTCACTGAATGAATGGCCCCACCCACCAGCATAATTTTCATTGTCCTATGAAATACAGCCCCCCCGACTCACTCCTTATGAAATGTTCCTCTTATTATACCGATTATTAGCCTTTATCTGGTCTTACCAAATACTGTAGCTATCTGAATTACTGCAGTAACCAAGCAGCAGCACAACACATGGCTCAAGGACATAAAGAACACATTAAGCAGAAAACTCAGTATTACAATGTATGTTTTATTCTGCAAGTGTACTATTTTTGTTACTTTTGTAACTGTGGAACACCTACAGACTATAATAAAAATGACGTTCGCTGTCAGTTTTTCACTATTGTTACCTCAAGAATACACTACACGAAATATTAAAACAGAAGCCCTTTTTTATTGAGTGATAAAATGTAACACGTACATCATGTTATAATCCACTAGTTAGGATGGTCAGTTTGATTAACTTTCAATATGTGAAGTCCATCGCCTCGGCTGCCTCTGCACCACGTCTGCACGGTTGTTTAAACGCTTTACTGAAACGTCAGTCTGTTCCGGGATTTCCTCCTTTGTTGCATCTACAATAGTATAAAGGCAACAAATTAATGAATCCGTGTCACATTAAAAATTAAATGCCAATTGAAAATGCATATGTTTGAACTGTGCATAATAAAGGAATGTTTTAAGCCTTTGAAAAGGGATATGTTTATAAAATGCAAAGGAAATAAATAAAACCTGAAAATATAGTGTTTAAATTGGCCAAAAATAAACAATTCCCTGTGGCTGAGAGTTGTGCAAAATGTTTTTATTCAAATACTTATGTTTTCTATAATAATAATATATTTTTTCTCATGATGATAATATTAATTCTATTAAAAGAAAAAAATAAACGTTTAACAACGAAACAGGTTTGACTTTTTTTTCTGTTGTAATCACAGCCATTACCAACGACGTAATGTTTTATAAACTTTATGCACGTACGGTTACGTGGTTTCCTGCAACTAAGTAAATCATCACAGTGACGTTCTTTCAGTTATTTCTCCATAAAGCTTGTTATTAGCAGCAGCAGAGCAGAAGCAGTAGTTGATTTGACTTTTTAACACAACTGCAAACTAAAGGCAGATAAAACGAGAGATAATCTAGATGGGATGCGGTAGTTAAATATCACATTTTGACTTGTTTCCAGATTAGTGATTCATTTAGGGGGGATATAGTGGAGGAGGGAGTACTGTAGCCACTTTAGTGGCACTCTTCTGTTTTGCAGCAATCTAAAGAACCACTTGTCCTACTCAGATAAAACTAGGGAAGGACCATCTTTAGCTAAAGTTACTGAATGTATCAACTGCAGGCTCTGTTTTTCTGACTTTTTCTTTGCCATTTTGTTCTGTTTACTTAGTGTTCTGCATTTTTGGTTTTTATCTTTTTAAAAAAAAAAAAAAAAAAAGTTATTATACATACAGTATATTAAAATAGGGATCAAATCGTTATTAAATAGTTTTTAATTGAAACATCGGGTGGAAAAAATCTCATTATACACACTTCACATGTGTAATATGGTGCGTAGCAGTTCTGGTTTCTAATTAGCTTTAATGTCCCTGGCATGTATGATGAAGCAGAATCTGTGCAAGTCGAGGACGCATTTTTCCCATATAGTTGGTACTTTGAGAATGTTTGGGTAATCGCTGTTTCTGACTGAAATAGTATCTACAGAAGGTATGAACATCAGCACAAAACAAGCCCGGTTTAATCACCTTGAAATCATTAAAAAAAAAAAAAAAAAAAAAAAAAAGAAAGAAAATTGACAGAACTGGGTGGTGAAAGCCATCAGGAAATGCGTCAAAAATCACACTGGACATTTCCATCAGTGTGTTACATAAGTTTACCAAAGCATCACCATTTTCTGTCAAAGATTCACGATTTAAGGTTGGCAGTGTTTTAGCTGATGGACAGTACCATCACATGAAGTCACCAGTACATACCTTTCTGCAGTCTGCAATAAATAGAGGCTGTCCAGCTAAGCACAGCGTTCTGACAAACTCATTAACACAATCGTTCTGCGCTCTCTTTTTATTAAATCGTTTGAAAAAATTCATAAACTGGTTGCGTGTCTCTAAGTTCACTTTGTTTTAGTGTAATGTGTTGCTTATTTTTCTGTATGTTCTTTTATTGTCAGTGCAAACATCTACCTCCGTGCAGCTATATTTGCAGTGCTATGCATCTTTTGCCTCATCTGACCCACTTTTGTTATTTTTGCTTTTTGTATACTACAATATTTGGCTGCTTGAATGTCTAGGGGGAGAAGCATACATTAGCTGAAATACTTACTGTACAACAGCAAAGCTTTATGTGAACTACGGTACACTTCTGTTGTCATTTCTAAATTGTCATTACTTTTAATTAAAAAACACTGACCTGTATTGTGTAGCAGGATTTATATTGTATTTAAAGGCTTACTGAGTGAATATTTGGTGCGACTCTGCAACCTCATACTCCCCAAGCAAGCGTCTTAACCACGTCTCCATCTTCCGGTGTCAACCTGTACCAGCAGTGCATCACTTGCCTACCTCCCCTCCAATATAATTGAGTGTGAACCAGAAATGACCCGCACCCCAAGCTAGCATCTTGCCATTGTTGTTTATTGCATGATGCTTTTTACCCTTCATTTCATTTTCATCGATTTTAGTTGCTACGTGTAGGGAGGTACCGGTTTTGACCATTTTATTTTTTATTGAGCTGTGGGGTAACAGCATTCTTAAATGTTAGCTGTGTTTTAGCACACTTTGTTTTAGTTCTGAAAGTATTTATGTAGTCATACATGCTTATGACTTATTTGTGTAGGCTATGAAACTTTGTGACCTCCTGGTATACTGATAAACTTAACATGGCTGTCGGTTACAAGACGTTATTACTCATACTGTGAATTTTGGACAATGGTGACCTACAGTTTTTGTGCTACTAGCATGACTGAGTTATTGAGGCATATTTGTTATTACATTCTATTCCACATATCACTGATGTGTTGATAGTTATCTGTATGTCTGAAACGCATTCAAAGGTTCTGCAATACCTCATTTAGGGAGGCTCAGTGCAATACCATGACAGTATCATGATATTCGATATTATCACGATAATTTGGATCTTATGTTAATAACATGTTAAATGGCTGCCAAATTCCTTTTTCTGCAAGTGCAGCGTGCGTAAGAGGCTAATACAGTTAATAATGCTACATCATGGTGGAATGCTTGCTCATTAAATATTTCCATTTTACAGTGGCTTGCGAAAGTATTGACCCCCCCTTGGCATTTTTCGTATTTTGTTGCCTTACAACCTGGAATTAAAATGGATTTTTTGGGGGTTTGTATCATTTGATTTACACAACATGCCTACCACTTTGAAGATGCAACATATTTTTTATTTTGAAACAAACAAGAAATAAGACAAAAAAACAGAAAACTTGAGCGTGCATAAGTATTCACCCCCCCAAAGTCAATACTTTGTAGAGCCACCTTTTGCAGCAATTACAGCTGCAAGTCTCTTGGGGTTTGTATCTATAAGCTTGGCACATCTAGCCACTGGGATTTTTGCCCATTCTTCAAGGCAAAACTGCTCCAGCCCCTTCAAGTTGGATGGGTTCTGCTGGTGTACAGCAATCTTTAAGTCATACCACAGATTCTCAATTGGATTAAGGTCTGGGCTTTGACTAGGCCATTCCAAGACATTTAAATGTTTCCCCTTAAACCACTCGAGTGTTGTTTTAGCAGTATGCTTAGGGTCATTGTCCTGCTGGAAGGTGAACCTCCGTCCCAGTCTCAAATCTCTGGAAGACTGAAACAAGTTTCCCTCAAGAATTTCCCTGTATTTAGTGCCATTCATCAATCCTTCAATTCTGACCAGTTTCCCAGTCCCTGCTGATGAAAAACATCCCCACAGCTTGATGCTGCCACCACCATGCTTCACTGTGGGGATGGTGTTTTCGGGGTGATGAGAGATGTTGGGTTTGGCCAGACATAGCGTTTTCCTTGATGGCCAAAAAGCTCAATTTTAGTCTCATCTGACCAGAGTACCTTCTTCCATATGTTTGGGGAGTCTCCCACATGCCTTTTGGTGAACACCAAACGTGTTTGCTTATTTTTTTCTTTAAGCAATGACTTTTTTTCTGGCTACTCTTCCATAAAGCCCAGCTCTGTGGAGTGTACGGCTTAAAGTGGTCCTATGGACAGATACTCCAATCTCTGCTGTGGAGCTTTGTAGCGCCTTCAGGGTTATCTTTGGTCTCTTTGTTGCCTCTCTGATTAATGCCCTCCTTGCCTGGTCCGTGAGTTTTGGTGGGCGGCCCTCTCTTGCCAGGTTTGTTGTGGTGCCATATTCTTTCCATTTTTTAATAATGGCTTTAATGGTGCTCCGTGGGATGTTCAAAGTTTCGGATATTTTTTTATAACCCAACCCTGATCTGTACTTCTCCACAATTTTGTCCCTGGCCTGTTTGGAGAGCTCCTTGGTGGTGCCGCTTGCTTGGTGGTGCCCCTTGCTTAGTGGTGTTGCAGACTCTGGGGCCTTTCAGAACAGGTGTATATATACTGAGATCATGTGACACTTAGATTGCACACAGGTGGACTTTATTTAACTAATTATTTGACTTCTGAAGGTAATTGGTTGCACCAGATCTTATTTAGAGGCTTAATAGCAAAGGGGATGAATACATATGCACGCACCACTTTTCATTATTTATTTTTTAGAATTTTTTTAAACAAGTAATTTTTTTCATTTCACTTCACCAATTTGGACTATTTTGTGTATGTACATTACATGAAATCCAAATAAAAATCAATTTTAATTCCAGGTTGTAAGGCAACAAAATAGGAAAAATGCCAAGGGGGGTCAATACTTTCACAAGCCACTGTAAGTGTATTCAATGGACATTGCCAGCAACTATAAAATTCAAATAAAACTAGTAAGAAAGTGCAACCCTTAGTATAAAATACACAGTTTTCTTAATTTCTTGTATATAAAAAGAGAACTCTGGCATTTTGGACAGCTTCAAATACTCCAGTTACATGGCATCTGTGAATTCTTATATATAACAAAATAACACATAAATACTTTCCTTGAAGCTAAGGCTGAGGCAATGTGTCAATGCATCATACCGTTTGACAACCTGTGATAGTCAAGCCTGTGCATAGTTTTTGTGTAAAGGGTTTAAGCAAAGGAAAGCTTATTTTTTCATTAAAGTTGGAATCTGCAATTATTTTTTGCAGTAAGCACGGAGCTTTTCTGTTCCTCTCAGGTCTGACCCCCCCGTGAGTGTTTACTGATGGCATTGCATCTGTGCAGGAGTCATCAAAGTAAAAGAGCAAGTTAAGAATTACAAATATTGTATTGCCGGAGCTACAATGCCTTTTGATGTTTTGATAATTATTTTCTAAAGTAAAATCACAAGAAAGAAAAGTAATGTTTGGGATACTCAGTAACACAACTAATTTGTGTCACCATTTATTGAGATGCAGAGGTCACACTAGCCTTTAAAAATCAGCATTTCCAACCATAACATCTGCAGTTATATTATTTGCCTGTGTAACTATTTCAGATTAACGAAGTTAAAATGCAAAACAGTACACAGTATAAATAATGGTAGTAGAAATAAACATAAAGCTTACCATGAAACACCCTGTTCACAATGTAAAAATCAGTGTTGTAGAACATGTACCAGTGCCTCTGCGGGAAGCTGTCAACATCATAACTATTTACAATTTTGCTGTTTAAAAGTTATTTAATTTTTCTTTTAGCACCCACATCAAAAAAGGACTTGTGTTCTTTCCAAATCAAAGTCTTAATAATTCTCAGGACGCTCCCATTTAAATTATCATGTTTGAGATGATCCTCATGTAAATGAGAGTGTTTGCTGGTCTGCCCTCTGTTCTGACAGCTAAAACCCTGTTCTGCTGGTACACTACATGGGACCTCTCTGGAACTTTTGTTCTTTTTTTAAAAGAGGATGCAGGGAACAGTGGAACAATTTTTACACATTGCATTGCATAAAACTACTTCATAATATAAACAAAATTATTGGATGGGGATGAAAAAGGAAAATGTTGTCTTTTACATATGCGTTTTAGAAATGCACTGCTGTTGTTGTTTTGCATTTTGTTAATGTCCTGCATAGTTTTTCTCTTGATTGGTTGTTACTCTGACTAGTTATGGATTTAAACTACTTTTTATTTTTATTTTGCTTTGACCCCTAACTGGTACAAATCAACACGAATAAGGTAAAAAAGACATTTAACATATTTAATTACTACTGTATATGCATAAACTGATGTAATCTATTTAATATACATAACAGTTTTTAAAGTGTCATTTGCAATGTTACACAGTAATCCACAGCTCCACATGTATTTATTTTTTTGGGGGGGTTTATCCTTTCATAACGCAAAATACAGATTACCACAAAATCGAAAGAATATAAAAACATTGTTAACGTTTGTCATGCAGTAGAGTTTAATGACACGTCAAATTATATTTTTGCAGCTTATAGCAAATGCACTGTAGTGATGAAATTTAAAAAAAAAAAGCATCAGTGAACTCCCTTTTGATCAGCTTCTAGCGCATTCCTGTTTTTTTTTTTTTTTTTTTTAAATAAGTAATATACACTTAAACTGAAGAAACTACAGTAAAAGAAAAAAGTAAACTTCAGCAGAGATCGGGCTAGCGATCTGAAAGATGTTTCAATAAATTGTTGGTGTTTCCTCCCTTATTTTTCATGTCTTTAAAACACTTTCCACCTTCAACCAGATTGCAGTGTTATCTAGCTAAAATCCAAAATAGTTACACACCAAGCTTCTTTCTCCGGCATTCGCCATTACAGCTGCAATAATTTAATTTTACCAGAAAGCACAGCATAGTAGTTGGTCACTCCTGCTAAGCGGAAATAAGTAAGTTTAGTTTATATTGTTTTTAAACCATGCAATTACAGAGTTTTTCATTTTAAAAGCTAAAAAATGTGACCCTGATATTACCATGGACCACTACTTAAAACTAATATTTTATAGAGAGAAGTAACTAAAGGAGAGTACAGCAGGGATGGAAATAAGACATTGCGTAGCAGTTTGATCCATTCCAAGTTTTAATATGAGTTTATTAAGACACACCTGATGTTGTTACCTATACACTGGGGCTAATCAGGACATATTAAAACCTGGAATAAGTGAAACTGCTATGCAATAGGAATCTTATTTCCATCTCTATACAGATACAAATGTACATATAGGAAAAGGGCAGCAACACATTTCAAAATATGGATATTACAAATAGAAGTACTTGCTTACACTCTGTTAACAGCAGAGGTATTGGCTGTTGGAATTACATGGGATGCTCTGTAGGTATTTTCCAGTTATGACTGTCTTGTTACTACTGTACTCGTCGTTTCGCAGAAGGGAACCAAACTCAGTCTTGGTACTCTTATGAGAGAAAGCTTCCCCATCTTTGGTGTATTGGTTCTAGATGAGGTTGGCAGTCTGACTGACGAAGCATGTTTGACTTCCTTTGAGCGCCTTGTTGTGCACAGAGAGGGGGGTGTTCGATCTTCATATTTCTAAAGCCAAACTTCTCGTCTCTAAAAATAAGAGGACAAGCTGAGGGGTTTTGTAGTTACGACATTTAGTAGAAAATAAAAATGCATCGCCCAAAATAAAAGCAATCATTTTTTCAGAGCTTCTCAAATGGATCAAATACATGTATCAAATGAAAAAGGTGTCACAATTAGGGATGTGCATTTCCGTAAAGTTTAATAATCATAACTTATGAAACAATTGCATTATTATACACTACATCAGTGTGCCACTGGCTAAAAATAATGCTTGCATAATGCACATAATACACACAAGGGACCCGTTGCTTCCCGTCAATCCACACCAGAGGGAAAGCGTATGAAGAGGTCACTGAGCCCCGATGATTGGGACATTCGCTTGGCTGAGGTTGTATGCACTTTCCGTGGATCAATTCGGGAAGCAATTGACATGACTTTGCGGCCTGTGATTCGAAACGTAACCGAAACAGCTACAATACTCAACGCTCTTAAACGGGAGGTTGTTGATATTGCTTCCTCTATGAAACAGCTAACTGCCAGGCAGGATGTCACCAGAGCTGATCTTCACCAACATGAAGACGAAATCAATCAGTGCAACGCTCGTATTGATGCTGTGTAGGATAAGATTGCAGTCCCTGAGGACAGAAATCGTTGCAGTAACTGGTGGGGCTTCCTGAAGGGGCTGAAGGAGATTACCCCATCCACAGAAAATTCCGCATTGGTGTCCGACCCTGAAGTCCTGTGTTGACCACTCTTTTCTGGAGTTCAGTAGAGCGCATCGCGTATAGGCAGGTTTCCCTCGGGATTCCAACTTTTGCGTAATTTCCAAAGTGCAATTAAAGGCAACATAACGTACAGATTATAATGCATCAATAAATATGTCTTCATTGGATAATGTCAAATATAAATGTGTTTACATGAAGTACACCACCCACTTGACTGTCACGGGAGTCGGGGTCCAATATAAATCTGCTATGTATCGAGGGCTGCGATATAGTGAGAGACCTGTAGAAAAACACATACTGTACAACCACTCCCTCGTTTTATCGGGGGCGTCAGAATCCAATATATGTCCTCTACGCAACCCGCTTTTTTTTCATTTTTCATATAAAAAGCAACACCATTTTAATTCGTACTGTGGAAGGTAATTGCTTCTCATCAACATCCTCTTCTTTCTCAAATGCACAAACCCGCTGCATTTAAATAATCCATTCCCAACAGAGGCATGTTGCTGGGGAGCTGACACCACTGCCTTGTGACTTTTGCTAGTGCATTGCTGCCACGTGACGGTTGGCTAAAATAAAAACTTCAGCAAGTAGATGTGTAATTTGCTTTGTGTTATTGTTCAATACGTGTGTATATGATAACGGTACCATATTAATGTTTTGATTTTAATTGTATATTTTTGTTTGTGATGTGCAATACACAATTCTAAATGAACAGTAATTCTAAGTCCCTGTGTATATTGCAGCTAAGGCGTATGCAGTTACAGTAAAATGGGGAGCCAACTCCAGGACTGCGATATATTCGAATCTGCAGTATAGCGATATAATGAGGTGTGGGTGTAATATATTATTTAGTCGTTTAGCACACATTTTTATACGAAGCGACTTGGAGACATGGAGGTGAACTGTGCGTCACAACTGCTGCTGCTGCAAAATCACTTGCAGTAGGACGTTGGTTTTGCGTCTCATCCGAAGGAAGAAGCACAAGGTGGTTGAGTGACTTGCTCTGGATCATACACAGTGGATCAGTGACTGGAATTGAACCTGGAGCCTCCTGGTAACATGTCCCTTTCTTTAACCATTGGACCACCTAAATGGCTAAATAATAGTGTATTAAATACGTTACATACTGCCCTGTGACACCTGTAAGTTGCCTTTGATAAAGGCGTCTGCCAAATTAAAATTAAAATGCCTCCTGGTATGTTATGCTACATGAAACCTTATAATGTAGTACATAGTAGATGTTCAATCGTTGAATGTCATTTAGCTAAAAGTAAAGTTAAAACTACAAAACGTAGTTATTATTGTTTTTTATTTTTTATTTAACCCAACAGTACTGATTAAATAATGTTTAACTATCGTTGCGTTTGGTGGTGCAATCTGTAATAGTTCATTGTGATTTACCAGTACTTCTGATGCTTGTGCAGGGCTCTCAGTTTCTCCATCAACAGCCCGAGGCTTGCGGCTGGGCCTCCTTATGCTGGTAGGTGCTTTATTAAGATTAACCACAGTGGTTTCAGTATGAATTATTATACCTTGACCGCTGGCAATACTGCATTGTATGATATCTTTTTATTTATTTTTTTGTGAAATACAACTATTATTTATTAAAGGAATTGAATAATGTAATAAAGGTTTAATATGATTAATGGTGCATTCCAGCCACCTCTGTTACCCATAGCTACTCTATTGGTATCACCCTGGAACTTGAGTAATTTAGACCTATAGAAAGAAATAATGATTTATAAAATATTTATTCATACGTTGGGCTGCAGTGGCAGGCTTAGTGTAGTTAATATTTGTTCAAACAATTTATATTTGTTGCAGTACAAGATGGATTATACAATTAGTAATTTAATAAACGGTGAACAGTTTAATTGATTATTCAAATAAATGATTACACGTGCCCATCCCTAGTCACAGTACTGTTTCGTGAAAGAAAATGCAACAAAACTACTAAAAATAAAAGAAAAAATACCATTAAATAGTTTAAGCCAGCAATGTACTGTAAATGCTGACCTAACGTCAAACTGGTGAATAGCTGAAGACAGGCAGTAACAAACTAAGTACCGCGATATAGAAAAGGATGGCCCGAAAAAGTAATAAAAAATTAAATAAACCCACTGTATATACCCTTTGCCAAGGGCTGTAATTACAAGAGCTGTCAGTCATTAAAGTAAGTCACAATGACTTGTATAAAATGTAAAATGTAGCTTTGACAGACATATGCCCCCGGACTCTGATACACTCAATAACTTGCTACAATAGTGGTTTTTAACCTTTTCATCTCAAGTATAATTGTTTCTAGCAGAGACCACCAGGTGTACCAGTAACTATGTGTAATCTTAAATGGCTGTTGTAAAACAGAAACCCACCCCATTAAAATGTGACGGCATAATCTAATTCTTTGGCAAGAGTTCACCACAATCAACAACACAAAGTGGCTGCTTTGGTTCCCCATCAGTAATTTTAAAAGTTGACAACAGATATCTCATCATAATTTCTCTCTTCTCTGTGATTCAGTGGTACAAACAGATTTGTTACGATGGTGTGATTTGAGGGAGTATTGTGGTTGAGGAATCATGTCGTCTTGGAGCAACTGCCAGTCGGTACCAGTTGCAGGCCTGTCACATACTGGTACACGGATCATAGGTTGAAAACCCCTTCTACAGAATGCATTAACCAAGTTCCATCACAATTTTTTTTTTTTAAACAGATCCAATAACTAATGTTTACATTCTATTCTTTCTCCTTTTTAGCTAGCACGCCACAAAAATTCTGTGCAGTGTGACTCTGTCATGGCAGTCATTTGCAAGACGTAAGACTTCAGTTTGAAGTGAGAATCTAGCATGTGAGCAGTCACAGTAACATATCCCTCCTTGCATCCGTAGTGATACTAATGCTGTCTGCAGTTGCTGTTTCTGATTTCAACATAGCCTTCATTTCTTTGTACATGCTTCTCAAAACTACATTTGTAAAATGCGGGTATGAGTGCAAATTGTACTCTGGTCTGAAAGCTGTCAACGTGCTCCTTTTAAAATGGGGGATTCAACCACATTCAGTGGCTTCATATAGTTGGCTATACATTCAGCAACATGCCTTGTCATGGTTGTAGCGGCTGGAGAATGTATGGGCATTGTTTTTTGTGAGTCCCAGGCGTAACTGTGTCTTTGATATTTGGTTGTGACAGATTTGCACAGCTGACTTATCGTGCCTACAGGAAACTTGGTTCTAATTTGATGCATTGATTTACCAGTATGTAATCGAAGTTTTGGGAAATTGAAGGACAGATGTTCAATAATCGATGCATCGATTACACCACTAATGCACGGCTCCCTCTACTATAATCCTGTTGCTTGGCTGCTGATTTATTTTAGTAACAATAGTTTCAACAAGGTCGTACTGACAAACCGGGATGAGAGCAGAGAACGTGAGATTCTCTAATAGTGGCATATTTAACATTTTTTGTTCTATGACCCAAATTTTATGAATGATTTGTGTTTTTTGATTTGCTGTTGCGGTGCCCAGCTTAAGATCCAGATTCTGAACAAAAAGTAAAATAGTCTGATAAATGTACCTAATGGCCTTCAGTGAGACTTATTTGTTTGACTTTTCCTCCAGGTGTTGTCCGTTTTTGATCCCAAAACGACTTGCCAAATGAGTGTAGTCTTTAAGGTTAGAAAAAAAAAAAAAAATCAGTCAGAATGCAATCCCCAGTAGTCTATGTGAATCCTCAAAATGGGCTAAAAGTTGATACCCAGGATTGCCAAGGTCATGGGTGCACTAACCTGACGCCATGTTCTTGTGTGCTTCTGCAGGGTGAAGATGTGAACCGGACACTGGAAGGGGGAAGGAAGCCACTACATTATGCTGCAGACTGTGGACAGACTGAGATGGTGGAGTTCCTCCTTTCCAAAGGAGCAGATATCAATGTGAGTACGGAAGCACTCCTGTGAGATGGGAGAAATTTCACAGTCCTTTGTGATTATAATGTCTTTCATATATCTTTTGCAGGTACATTTCATTGCCCCACTCAGACCTCAAGCTTAGTAATTATTTAGGCATCGCTGCGTAGAAAATTAGATTTTGCCATCTCTATGCCACCACAGAATGTTAATAAAATGTCATTTTTTTGTAAATTGCTCCCCATTTTGTGAGCACCAGAATTGGCATGCATAATGTGAAGCAAACAAAAAAACATTAACCAAAACTAGAAAGCTGTTTGCCTAGCAAATCACACCTATGTACGCTCACAAATTAATGTGTATAGATCTGTTGGCGGATGGGTCTTTGGGGTGTTTTGTGGGAACCCTTTGTTATCAAAATCTGTGTCTGCCTCTATTATGAACCTATACATGAATTTTCAAATTAATATAACACGTGTTCAGAAGTTATAAGGGCCACAAGCTTTCATGGAAAACATCCAAACACAAGAAAACGTATGAAAACAACATGAGCGTTGTGCAGCAGCTTGTGCACAGAATGAGATCAGTGGTGCAATGCACCTTTTATACATCATATATGTATACAGTTGTAACTATTTGTTTACATGCATTTCCGAGCTGTTGGGGATAGGCACATTTTAGAAGTTTAACCAACCACATCTTGCAATGTGCCATGCCAGTGCACTTATTAACATGTGTTGAGATAGGAGAATAGTCATTTAAAAACAAATGTGGTTGGTATGGGACAATTACAGGATGAAATGGCAAAGTGTTTTATGTCTTAAACTTCCAAGCTCCTAATTTCAGAAATATAGCACATCTAAATTGTTACCAGTCATGTTTGCTTTTGCTAATAAGCTTCAGAGGGTCTTGCACTTGAAAGGAGTATAAAACTTTTAGGATTAGAATGTGGGAAGTGTGCCTAACAAATCAGGTGTGGACATGTGTATTCACAATTGTAATGACAGGTGCATTCAGTACTGAATCAGATTTTAAAAAGGCAGAACTAAATTCTCATTAGAACAGAAAAGACAACAGTCGTTGCAGTAATTGCTTTCAGATACTTATCAGACTAGTTTGAGGAACTGCACGTTAATCCTTGGGTATGAAGTACTGATTACAGTGTTTGGCAAGGAACTCCGCTCTCTGCACTTTGAATACTGTGGGTGATTATGGTTGACGGGGCTTGGAAACCGAAACTACAAGCACCCTTACCTTTTGATGATGTTTGTAATCATTCTTATGGTATTTATTGCAATTATTTTTCAATAGTCTGTATGAAGCAGGTTTGATTGTTTTCAGGAGTTGTTCTTCGGTTCCTAGTTGCCTGCCCAGCATGGTCTAGTACACAGCAGTGCATTGCTAGCAAAACGAAAGGAAACTTACTTTCAAAGTGGCAGATCAATAAATTGCATAAAGAAACATTTTGTTACAGTATCTAGCCTAGCTTGCATTATGTATGTGTCAAGCAACTGCTGTAGAGCTACTAAACTCCAAAATTAAGTAACACAGTATTTGAGTTGGTGCAATTTTAAACTAATTACACTTTAATCCAATGTTGCTCACACCAAAATCTGTAACAGCAGGAAACAGTGGCAAGCCCTCTCACAAACTGCTGTATAGCACAGCAGTACCATGCCTGTGAATATATCATGAATGTGTGTGTGTGTATATATATATATATATATATATATATATATATATATATATTATTCTGATATATATTATATAGCATATATATATATATATATATAATATATATATATATATATATTTGTGTCCTCCCTTGACTGAAATGTCAGCAGTTATAAACTGTGATTACTGTACTGCTGTATATGCAGTATGAGCTTAAGTTGTCAGGAGTTTCATCTTCACTCTGTCTTGACAAAATGTGCACAATAACTAAACCACAGTGTGATTTTAAAAATTATAAAAGTTTAGCATTATTATTATATTTTAAGAAACAAACTAGTATTGCCAAATCATTCTTGAGTTATCAATCAATCTTTATTTTATATAGCGCCTGGACCACCGTCACAATTCTCTCTAAAAGATGCAGTAACAACAAGAAAATCCATAGTACTTTAAATACAGAGAAATGCATAATACATGATATACAGTGGAAAGTGCATAATACATGACAGTACATTAAATACAGTGGAAAGTGCATGATAGTGACATAGTATGTGAAATAGTAGCAGCAACACAGCAGTTAATAGCAGATATTAGGCTTAAAGAGCATGGAAAGCAAGAGAGAACAGGTGGATCTAGAGAGCTGATCTAAAGTGAGTGATGGTGGGAGCATCACACCAAAGCTGGGAGAATTCCAAACAAACAGTCGGAGCCATGAAGTTAAATGAGCGTTCTCCAAGTGTGGTGCTCGTTTGCTTGGGGATAACAAGCAGGCCAGAACCGGTGGACCTCAGCTTGTGGGCAGGGACATAGCTGGTCAGCAGGTTAAGGAGGTACTCGGGGACCTGTGTGATGAAGGGCATTGTAGGTGAGCAGGAGAGTTTCGAAAATAATCCTGAACTTTACAGGTAGCCAGTGCAGCTGGGCAAGACGGTGAGTGATCAAGTTTTTTTACATCTGGTAAGTATCCTAGCTGCAGTCGGTTTATGGTGCATGCTAGGAGACCACCATATAGAGAGTTGCAATAGTCGAGTCGAGAGGAGATAAATGCATGACAAAGTATCTCTGCATCTGGGAGGGAAAGGTGGGGACAGACTTTGGAGATGTTTCGAAAATGATGGAAGAAAGATTTGACCATGGAGGAGATGTGGGCATTGAAGGAGAGGTTGCTAACAAGAACTTCACCAAGACTTTGTACTGTGGGGGAAGGCAGCAGCAGACAGTTTCTGAGGTTCAGGGCAGCTATATTTAGATTCTTAAGTTGAGTTTTAGATCTTACTAGGAGGAGTTCAGATTTGTTAGTGTCCAGTTGAAGAAAATTGGCAGACATCCGGAACATGGCAGAGGGGCTACCAGGGTCGAGTTTTAAGTAGAGCTGGGTAGGATAGGAGTGAAACATGAGGCTGTGTTGGTGGATGAGGGAGCCAAGGGAAGCATGTAGTTATTGAAGAGAAGGGCCCCAAGAATAGATGCTTGGGTGACACCACAAGTGACGGGGTTTGCAACACCATTGTGTCCAGCATAGAAAACAGACTGCATGTGTCCGGACAGGTAAGAGGACCTCCAGGAGAGACAGGTTCCAGAGATCCCAGCATAATTCTGAAGGCGGTCAAGAAGAATGCCATCGTCTCCTCTGTCAAAAGCAGCTGTTAGGTCAAGGAGGACAAGCACAGAGGGAGCATCAGCATTGAGCAGGAGATCATTTACAATCGGAGCAGAGCAGTTTCAATACTGTGATGCGGCCAGAAACCAGACTGTAGAGATTCAAGCAGATTGTTGTCTGTGAGGTGTTTCATCAGCTGACTGGCTACAGCCATTTTGAGAAAGAAAAGGGAGATTGGAGATGGGATGGAAATTAGCTAAGTCAGCCAGGTCAGTTGAGAGTTTTTTGAGTACCGACGTAACTCGGGCAAGCTTAAGGGCAGCAGGAACCGAGCCAGAGTCCAGGGACAGGTTGAGAGTGTGCATTATGGAGGGAGCAAGATCAGAAGCACAGAGACAGACAAGGTTAGTTGACCAGGGGTCCATGAGGCACATGGCAGTAGTTGATTTCAACAGTAAGCTGGAAACATCAGCAATGGCTGGCTCATTATTGCTAATAATCACTCGGATAACCCATAGCAAGAAGCACATCAATAGAGACTCTTAAATACTGAATAATAAATAACCTTACACTGTATACAGTGCTGCTTCTTTATAACGCTATAGTCAACCATAGGTAAGGGATTTAAGTGATAAGTGCAATAATAAACTGTAAAATGCAGTTTGTTCAAACTTGCTAAATTATTGCACAGGTTCCACAGGTGTAGTGCTCAATCATCTCTGGTTAATACATCGTAGTTAATACATACAGATCAAGTCAGCCCAGAATAACACAATTTGCATGCCATCGTTTTTGTGATCTGGTAAGAGCAGATAAAATAGCTGATCTAGCATCAGAGATGATTGCTTACCAGTTCGAGTTGTGGAAGGACAAGGATTTATTCGGCTTCTGTCTTCTATTGAGCCTGAATTCAAACTGCCTTCCCGCCCCTCTCTGTGATGTGTAGAATATGTCCTGTTTGCGATACTGTGAAGGCTAACACTATGTAAAGCTCCACACTGTCGCTATATGATATATCTCAGCAGTGCCTCTCATGCATGAACCATTCTACAACTAATAATCTCCTCTCTTGTTTACTCTCCACAGGCTCCCGACAAGCATGGCATTACTCCCCTCCTCTCGGCCACCTACGAGGGCCATGTCACCTGTGTCAAACTCCTTCTCTCCAAGGTACTGCTCCTCTGTTTACAGCTTTGGAAAGTGTGCTGGCTTTTTTATACAGTCAGGTTCCTCTCAATGTAACGTGGAAGGAAGCTGCTTGCAATAAATACATCCAGTGCAAAGTACTGGGAACAATGCGGTATGCCTTATAAAGTAGTTTTATTTCACAAAATAATTGAATAAATCTTACCTGTTTTGCAGTTCCATTAGCTACATTGTTCTCAAATGTGCCATTACTGAAGAAGCACATGTTTATAGCAAACATATTTTCATTTTAAAACCAACACACTAAGTTCTCAGATTGCTTGCCTTACCATCCAGGATGTCTGTTCCTGCTTTGGTCATTTGTGGAGAGCAAACAGGAGAAGGGTTTATTAGTTGTGGAACTGTTCATGCATGAGAGGCACTGCTGAGATAAATCGTATAATTCACAGGACTTAAACACGAAGGAAGGCGATCGGACACAAGAATCCTGCTTTGGAAAACTAAAATGCTGAATGAAAATGGCAAATTATCAGCTTTGCCAAAACAAATATTGAATTTGTTTAATCAACATTTTGCAAAGGCAGGATTTGCATTAAAAAAAAAAAATTAAAACAAAAGTGTAAGTCTAGCTCTTTAAGCTGTCCTTTTACCATGCATTAATTTACTTTTCAGTTAACACACAAGTGTAATTTTAGAGTTATTGAGTACAATGAAGTTGTAAAGGCACTTAAAGGTCTAGAGATTAATGCATCTGCATGTCCACATGTTTATACTTAATGCATCAATTTTGACAAATAAAATGTCTCATTTGGAAATTGCATTTGTTACACCATTATGAAAGGATGGAGAGAGACTCATTTCTAATTCATCTGTTCTGGCTAAGGTCCTTGAGTCACTAGTTAATATATAGTTAAAGCACGATTTTAATTCTGATAACATTCTTAATGAAATTCAGTTTGGTTTTCTGTGTAATCATCGTACAGTTCAGAAATTCTAAAAGTTATGTAAGTTGTTACCTTGGCCATGAAGTGTGTGCATCTGTGTTTGTATCTGTGTTCTTTGACCTTTCTAAGGCCTTTGACACAGTGGATCATGAGCTTCTGACTCGGATTGTGGATAGTGCTATAGGTGAGAAGGTGGTTGAATGGTTTAATAATTATTTTATAAATCGAACCCAAAGTGTAATGTAGATTAGTGGTGCACTCAGCTAATTTTGTATTCAATTATTGTATTAGCATTTATCAATGCTAATCGATGCATTAACGTTTTATTTTTCAAAGTAAAGACCATTAATTATTTTTTAAACTGAAGATCCAATAACTAAAAACAGTTGTGCACAAGTTAAACACAAACGCACAACTTGCGTTCAAATTAGAATTTGTGTGTGGCCGCATCAGATGTCCCTTTAACATTGTAATAAAAAATGCTATGTTGTAACAGAAGTAATTTCTATCTGAGCTATGGTTGTTCATTACTGTTAACATTTTGTCTAAAAGCAAAACATTTAAATTAGTCTCACAAATCCTGACTAATTTGAACCATTACTAAATTCAGCTTCTTTTTATAAAATATTGCCATATAATCCAAATATTACATGCTTTGAAACTAAATAATCGGTAATCGGTAGATTTTAAGAGATTAAAAAATTTTTTATTAACTTCAGGTTTTCTTGATTTAAAAAAAATAATACAATAGGCCTACTTCTGGTTTGGCTTATCCAACTCGAATATAGAGGCCTAAAGTGTGTATCCTAGAAACGCGCTAATCTACCGTACTAGCAACAGGAGACTTCAAATTGGGTTCTAATTTGATGCATCAATTCGCCAATAAGTAGTCAAAGCTTGGGAAATTTAAATACAGATGATCAGTAATCAATGATTAGCAGAATTTTACAACACATCGATAGGCTGTCACAAAAACTAAATTGGGTTATTTTTATAGACATAAATTCTGTTTTTCTGAACAAACTAGAAACCAACGGATCTTGAGTACATTGAATGATTGAATGACAATGTGACTTTTTTAGTATCTGCTGGCACGGTCTTAACAAAACTGGATCCTTTGTACCATTCTGTATTATGATTTATAACTAAGGCCCTTTTGTAAATCCCGCTCCTACTGGCTGCGCGGAAATTGAAATTAGCCCAATACTGCGATTTTTTTTTTTTTTTTTTTTTTTTTTTTACAATATTCTTAATACACTGTGCCTTAATGTACTATTCGCCATGCACATAGTGCTGTACAGTGATTGTCATGTGACTATATGCAATCTAGGTGGAAATTTAAAATACTACACACTGTAAACAAGAAAATGGATGTCTCCTAAAGGCTAAAAATGTGACTACAGCAGATCACGTAAAGCAGTTTCCAGCAGGAATTTTACGCGCTGATGGAGGTAAGCTTTTTCCACTGGCACCCCCTATAGTTCCTGAGAGGAGCAGTGTTCGTCATTGACAGCACCTAGACTCGATCAACGCAGATTGTCTCTTCTCTTTTCTGCGAGATCCCAGGTGTCCTCCATGGAGTTACGGACGTCAGTATTATTAATAGCACTGCTCGTGGCAGAGACAGAAGTTATTAATCATTACAGGCAGATTTTTCTTTTTAAAAAGAAAATAAGTTAAACCCTGCTGCAGATATTTTAGCCTTGTCTGGCAGGTTTCTTTGTGAATGTACACAGATCTGTGAAGCTTTAACATTTTCTTACCGAGGCTATAGTGGAAGTGTCTGTATGTCACGCTTTAGAGTTTTCATCTAGAGAACTACTTATCCGATCATGATAAAGCTTGATTCAGACATTTCTTGGCAGATGAGAGCATCGAAGAACCTGACTGTTAATCCTTCTGTATGTTGTACATGCAGGTTGCGCTCTCCTTGCATTTGTACATGTACAAACTGTTGCTGTAGATCATTGTGGTTTTTCATGAAAGTGCAGCTCTAATTTTTGATTGATAGACGTGGCAGGGTATGTACATTGAGGATACTCCATGAACGTTTTCATAGAGTAGTTATTCCACGAATGAGGATAGCCAAATAACCCACAATCCCCTAAAGGGTGTCATATGAGTGAAATACTACAGGACTCTATGAATATTCATTCTATTTATATAACAATGATAATTCTGGAAAAGAAAATAGGTTTAAATCTGAATTAAGAAAGTTAATTCTTTAGATCAAGTTCCGCATCTGCTTAGCAATGCGCTGTAATTTGGAGCAGTGAGATTTGCCTCGTCATACTGTCTTTTGGATTTAAATGAATGCAGGATAGATTACAAAAATGTTTTTCAAAGCTACATATATCAGCGCTTGTTAACGCTATCAACATTGTGACCAGTCCCTTTTTCTTGATACAGTGCTAGAGATTAAAGGATTAAATTGCATCTTCCTGAATAATTTCACTGATAATGTAGCTAATGCTAATAAGAGTTGAGATCAAAGAGGTTTGAAAGCCTTGATTAACACTTCTAACTCCACCCAGGCCAAGCTTGTGACTTCACAGAAGACCTCTGATAACATGATTACAGCCAAAAATGGAAGAAGCTGTTTTACTTTGTTTGCTATTATAAGAAATAATTTGGGAAGGGAAATTGAGTGTATTTGGGGTCATCAAAATAAAAGTGAAAGATTACCAACACACTCACCAGTTCTAGTTTTGTTAATTAATATTTCCGTAATTGTTAAACAGAAGAATTGCCAAATTTTTTCATGCACTGTGCCATGAAGGTTGTTTGGCTTGAAAAAGAGGGCTGTAGTAGTTGATTGACTACTCTGCAGTTGGAAGAGTTTTCCTATTTGATCTTGACTGCGGAGTTGTCTGTTTGCTGGGGATTCCACACAGAGCGTTGCACTGACTCATTGCATTCAAGCAGACACCTGCAAGGTTGTCCTTTTGTCCTTCTGGAGTTCGTAGCTCACCAACATCAGCTGTAGAGCACGTGATTGTAAAGAACCTATTGGGAACAGAGGATGCCCACTGACCTTCAGTTCTCCTGAGCTGGGAACATAATTGAATATTGTACATTGGAGAGAAAATTGGGTAACTGTACACTCTAAAATAAAAAATAGATACATATTAGGGTCCTTTTTATAGCTGTTAAGTAACAGGTGCTTTTTAATGCCAAGATAATGCAGATAATCAGTTTTGTTATTTTATAAACTGGACTCCTTTGCTTTGGCTGACACGGCATGCTTGTTGTTTTAGCCCAGAAGCAGTAGATTGTTCATGATGTCCCAGTGGTCAAATATTGTGGTGTTTTCTGTGCATTTCCTATACCAGATCCTATAACAGAATACCAAGTAAATACAATAACATGCAGGTAGTGTGGCCACCTGGAAAGCTTTCATCTTTTTCTTTTTGTAATATAATGTACACACTGTTTTAATATTAAACTCTTATTGGCAGGGATGTTATTTTTATAATTTAAAGGGGTAGTAACCAACATTTTCGTTCCTCTTGGCTTACCATTTTTTGTTTTTCGGTTTCACTTAGACTAACTGTAGATTCACACTGTAGATTCACTTGATGGATCTCAATGGGTTTCACATGAGCCAAAATGAAAACACCATCTGGAAAGCAACACAATGTGCAGAAAAATGATAGGACCTTTGAGACTGTTGGTATGCTTATTCAAGCTAAGAATGTGTAACATTGGTTATTACTTAATAGTATAGTACTGTATATAGTTTTGTAGTCTTCCTTGTTTTTTGTATGTAATCTGTCCTTGCACTTCTGCAAAATGCATTAACAGTATACATTTTTAAAAGTGGTTTGCAAATGCAAATAACTGTCTCTAGGTGAAGGCTGAAGCCAGAGCACTTACGCTGAAAGTGTGAAAGGAAAGAATAACATGAAACAACATGGATACAAGGCTCATCTGAAAGGGTCATTTAAAAAAAAAAAAAAAAAAAAAAATTGTCATTACCTAGCAGGGTTTATCTTTGTGAAGGTACAGTGATATTAATGGACTAAGGCATGGCCACTGCACTGTACCCTACAGGACCACACGTGTCGCACACAAATGACCACGCTTGTGATAGATCAGCAAATTACTTAATTTTACACCAAAAATAAAATTTATTATATGAAACCTATATATCACAAGAAACTTAAGACATTTGTAAGTTTTTTGTTCCGTCTTTTATTCTTATAATTTTTGGACTGAATGTAGAAATAGTTATTTGCAAAGAAACACTTGTTATACGAATGTTATTAATTGCCAGAATCAACAATGCAAATAAACACTTATTACAAATACTTTGCAATTTTGCAAGGAACGCATCTACCTACAAACAGGCCAGAACCACAGGGAAATGGACTTGCCCTCAAAAGCCATTTCTTTACTTATACCTAAGTGCAAAAATGAACTAGCCAAACATTATCCTACAATCATCCAGCATTTTAAAAATCAAACAAGCAAATAAATGTTTAATAAATATTACTACAAATCCTGATGTATTTTTATTTTTTGTTTTTATATAAAAAAAAAAAATCTGCATAAACACTTAATAAAATAGGCATTTCTGCAAGTAACGCCATCAGCAGACATTTGTTTACCAGCTAGTTTCTTTTAACAAAAAAAATATAATTTTTATTTATTTCTTTTTTTTTTAACCACAATCTTTGCCTGCATTGTTATGCACCACGAAAACCAAACAAACAGCATAAACTGCAGTAATATAGCATGCCATAAACACCTACAGCAAAGTATTAAATAAACTTACTGAGATTTGTTGAGACACGTCAGGATTAGCACAGGGAAGCTTATTCTCAGTTCTTTTGCAGTAAAGTCCTTTTTAATGTTTTGTAAATCCAGTTCTATGGCTTGGTGAATAAATCAATCTGTTTTTATGTGATATTTCTAGTTCTTGGATTTGGTAAACAAAACAGTTCACCTTTTTTTCTGCTTTCTGTTGTCATTTAAATGCAGGTTTGCAAGACAAAATAGAAACTTTTCTTGAAACGTTATTCAGGCGAATCCTGGCATTGTAGTGTATTTTTTCGTATTCTAGTATTCTTTCTTGTCGGGCTTCCAGACTAACCCCATAATTAGCCATAACCCTAAAATGGAACATAATCTATTTCTTGTCATACTGCTGAATCTTTTTTTTTTTTTTATGCATATTTGTTTGACTTGCTGCAGATGAATTATTGCAGCACTGAGCCTCATTTGGCAACAATTTGGGAGAGCACAAGTGAACCGTTTTGCCTCCCTAGAATCAACACATTGCCCCCTCTGTTTCTCCATAACAGGAGCCGGGGACCCGGTGGCAATAGATGCCTTGGCACAGAGTTGGAGGCAGTATGAGCAGTTCTTTGTCTGTTATGGAACTAAGTCCCATGGGAAACCTCTGTCTAAACAGAGGCTGTCGAGATAGATTACAGACACAGTTAAGACTGCATATGAACGAGCCAGCTTGCCCACTCCAGAAAAACTCATTGCCCATTCTACCAGGGGCATGGCAACTTTGTGGGCTTTGTTCCAGGGCACATCTATCAGGGACATTTGCGATACATCAGTGTGGCCTACTCCCCATGCTTTTACTCGGTTCAAATGGCTGAATGTCGTGTGGAACGAGTGTTAATGGTGGCTTCAAGCTTGACCCTTACAGCATTACAGCATAAACATAGAGCCATAGCTACTTGTACTGGGGTTCCTCATGGTAACGCATAAGGTGGCCATTGGCTTAACCTTGTAGCATTCTAGTTGGTCTGCAGTATTGCCTTGCAACAGCTTTGGTATTCATACCCATGAGGTAATAGTTACATTGTGTGCTTGATAGTGGATGTTATTAACATAACCCTGGTTTCCTGAAATAGAAATGTAACCAGTACCTTCTATTAATCCTCTGTACATAATACAAATGCAAATAATGTTTACATTTCAATTTCAGGGAACCAGGATTATGATCAATCAATATTTATTTTATATAACACCTTTCATAGTGGACCACCATTACAAAGCACTTTACAGGATAGTGAGAAACAATGCATAATACATTAACTATAGTGAAATACAGGGCATAGTACATTTAAATACAAACCATGAAAAACTATGTAAATACATTAAATACAAGGCTAGGATGTGAATTCTAAACATTGTGGATGTGTGTGTCATATAGAATCATACAAGTAAGAATAATAAGATAATAAAAGACAACAGCTAATAACAGATATCAGGCTTAAAGAGCTTAAAGCTGGGAGAGATTTCCAGAGAGTCGGGGCCATGAAGCTAAAAGTGCGCTCTCAGAGTGTGGTGCACTTTTGCTTGGGTATAACCAGCAGGCTTAAGTCGGAGGACCTCATCTTGTGGGCAGAGACATAGCGGGTCAGCAGGTTGGAGAGGTTCTCTGGCCCTGTGTGATGAAGGGCCTTGTAGGCAAGCTGGAGAATTTTGAAAGTAATCCTGAACTACAGGTAGCCAGTGCAGCTGGGCAAGACAGGGGGTAATGTGATCCTGTTTTTTATATCTGGTAAAGATCCTAGCAGCAGCATTTTGAACCAGCTGCAATCTGTTTGTGGCACGTGATGGAAGACCACCATAGAGAGAGTTGCAGTAGTTGAGAGGAGATGAATGCATGACATAGTATCTCTGCATCCAGGAGGGAAAGGTAGGGACAGACCTTTGAGATGTTTAGAGGGAGGATTTTACTACAGAGGAAATTTGGAGAGGTTACTATCCAGAAGTACACCAAGGCTTCGTACTGTGGGGGAAGGCAGCAGACGGTTTCCGAGGTTCAAGGCAGCAATATTAAGATTCTTGAGTTTTCGATCCTACTAGAAGTTCAGATTTGTTAGTACTGAGCGAAACATGAGGCTATGTTGGTGAATGAGGTGACCCAAGGGAAGCTGTAGATGTTGGAGAAGAGGCTCAAGAACAGACCCTTGAAGGACACCACAGTTGACCAAGTTTGCATCAGCACTACTTCCGTCATAGAAAACGGACTGCATTCGTCCAGATAGTTAAGAAGACAGCCAGGAGATACAGGTTCCAGAGACCCCAACATACTTCTGAAGGCGGTCAAGAAGAATGCTATCATCTGTGGTGTCAAAAGCAGTAGTTAGGTCCAGGAGGACAAGGACAGAGGGAGCAGCAGCATCAGCATTAAGCAGGAGATCATTTACAATCCAGAGCAGAGCAGTTTCAGAACTGTGATGCAGCTGGAAGCCAGACTGCAGAGATTCAAGCAGATTGTTATCTGTGAGGTGTTTCGTCAGTTGGCTGGCTACAGCCCTTCCAAGAGTTTTGGAGAGAAAAAGGAAGTTGGATATAGGACGGAAATTAGATAGGACAGTCCAGTCGAGGGAGGTTTTTTTTTTTTTTTTTTTTTTTTTGAGTACTAGCATTACTCTGGCATTCTTGAAGGCAGCAGGAACCAAGCTTGAGTCCAAGGACAGGTTGAGAGTGCATAATGGAAGGAGCAAGATCAGAGGCACAGAGATGGAGAAGATTTGTCAGCCAGTGGTCAAAGGAGCACATGGTAGCAGTTTATTTCAGCAATATGCTGGAAATATCGGTAATGGAAAGAGCAGGAGGGGAAAACAGAGGGGAGTCAAAGTGGTCAAGTACTGTACTGGGTTTGTGTCAGGAAAGCGTAGAATAGGTGGTGTCAATTCTGTTCTGAAAGAAATAGCAGAAATCATGACTGGTAAGAAGAGAATAAATGGGAGATGTATTTATCAGCAGCTGGGTGCAGGATTTGGTCAATGGTTTTGAAGAGCATATTGAGTTTACCATGTCCCATGGATATGATTTCTGAGAAACATTTCACCTGGTAGCAGCGATCGGTCCAGATCTCTCTGTGAACTGTTAGTCCGGACAACCTCCACTTGCGCTCACCCTTGCGGCAGGTAGACTTAAGTTTTCGAGTTCAAGGGTATACCATTGGCAGTCGCGATTGTTTCTTCACTGATCTGTTGTGAGTGGAGCAACTGGGTCAGTGATCTGGGTAATGATCTGGGTAAGAGTGGTATTGTAGAGGGTCAGTTTATCGCCAACCAAAGACAAGAGAGTATCAGTCAGAGGGGAAGAAGAGACACATTCCGAGAGTATTATAGGATTTAGCAGATTTTTGGGATGGACAGAAATAACAGTATCGGTAGTAGCTGAAGGTGAAGGAATGTTAACATTGGCAGTGATTAAGAAGTGGTCAGAGAGAGAGATCTGAGATGGGGAGATTGGAGATGTCAAGAGCTTGACAAGTCGATCACTAGAGGGGAAGAAGGTAAATCAACATGGTTGTTGAAATCACCTAGGAATAGAATTTTGTCAGTTGAAGTGCAAATTAGGGAGAGGAATTCTGTCAGCTCTGCAGGATGCGCCACCCCCTATACATTGCCAAGGACCAAGCTCCCATCCTTGGTCCTTGGCGATGTATAGGGCACATCCTGCACTCTACATGAGTGCCTTTACTGGATGTGCCACTCAGGAGCCCTCAGTTAACAAAACTTAATTACACTTATTAAATGCAGAGATAGTTACCTCAGCAACAACAATTTTAACTGTCAAATTAACTACAATACACTTACCTGGTAATATGTTGATTCGCCCAGTAGCGTGGAGTTCAGACAACAAGCATAGACTGATAACATTTTATCACATTGCTTAGAAGTCCATTAAAGCTGTGCATGTATGAACAGATGGAAAGCTTCGCTCTAATGTTTATTATTTTTTATCTCATTATTTTCATTCCAGCACCATCTTCTGAAGTTGATTTGGGATTGATTTGAGTCTTGTTCAAAGCAGCTTGAATTTTATTGCAGATGAGAACCAAAGACAAACCCTTAATTTTTCTTATAGAACAACTGGGTCACCGCATGAAGTATACATTTTAAAGTTGAGATGTTTCTAATGAACCAGAGAAGAGTTATGCCACCGGGAGGTGTATGAGCAGGTGATAACTTTATACCTGAAGTCTCAGCTTTCTAAAAATAAGCAGGCACAGAGTAATTAAGTGCCTCTTGGCAGAGGATTCTTACTGGCCTCTTCGATAAAACAAGAGGATGGGAAAGATAACGAGGCTGGCTTGTCACAGAGTGCTATTGGGGAATTAGCCCACTATTTTATAAGCTGCAATTAGTTTGCTCTGACAGTGAAGAAATCTGTCACAGACAGACCAATATCATGAGAGGCTAAGGACCTCGTTATCTCAGGCAGAAAGATTGTGTGGGGGTGGGCTTTTAGTGACGTTGAAAAGTTTCCCTAACTGTCATGTAGAGTACGCTTTTATATCCTCTTGTTTTTTTATTCAGTTGTGATTGTATTGGGGCTTTAATTGGTGCTGCGGGTGCCATGTGAGCTTCCATGCCAGTCAAAAAGAATGTTATCAGGTTATAGCATGGTGACCATCTGTGTACTGATGGTGTGTTAGGACTGTAAAACATAAACACAGATGCTTGCAGTCCGGTGATTTTTATTTTCCGTACAAGTTACAAGTCCATATTTTTTTTTTTATTTATTATTTTATTTTATTTTTTTAAATATGTGCTTAGTCTGATTGTGATGTTGCAGTTCAAGGGAAATCAGATCGGTGCCTCGGACATGTTGTTTATTTTTTTTTTTTTGTAAAGCAGGCAACATCAACCTTACTGATATTGAGAATAAAATGCAGTATAAACTTATTATTGTGCAGTTGATGTTGTGATTGGAGTTTATTTGTGAGGTGTGGTGGCGTACAGCAGAACCTGGTGTTCTGATTGCCTGGAAGCAACCTGTAATCTATAGTACTCTTCATAAATCAGAGCCCACCACCAAAAAGTCATTTAACTGCCTAGATTGTGAAGACATCAGTAAGTTTATGATTGTAAAACTCTTTAAACAATCTACACAGGTAATGGTGATACTGGATATAAAACACAAGTATACAGAACTTGTGGAAAATTTGATTGAAGGTAACCGTAGAACAGTAATGCAAACATTTAATTTTAATCCAGCAAATCCTTATTCCCATGCAATCGAGCTTCAGAAACATGTAGCTTTTTAATGTTATTTCTTGTACAGCTTGAAAATGTGGTTTGTGGGGTTAGAGAATGCCATGGCTTTATTAGAGGGATGTGCAGATTGAGCAGCAAGCCTCCCAGAGTCTGGAATGAGGGGTGATGGGAATGAGCGATAAACATCAGATTGGCATCGATGGATGGATGGATCCATCCCAGGAATGGCTGACTGATTATTTCTGGTGCAACCACTTAACCTGGGTGGGAAAGAAGTCATCTGTTTCTCATCCTTGTAATAAGGAGGGAAGCTTGAAAGAGATACTCGCACCATTAATCACAGTTACAGTTCACTATATAGATTTCCCCATGCTCAAGAGCTACCCAGAATATCAGAGCTCTGTTTGCAATTGATGTCTACCTGGTCCAGTGAGCAGGTTTAAATAATTACAATTTTGTCCTGGGATTAATTGTGCAGTGTGCATGTAATTGTGTGTCAGTTCTGAGAGTGAGGAAAGAAATTACTTTTCTCCGAGAGGCCTGGAGTTAAAAGCATGTCAGAGTTTGACATTGGCAGCGATCCAACACAGTCCTGGGTTTCAGAACTACCCCAGAGCTGAGAATTTGTGCAATAAGGACTAGTTTGATAAATTGTCCCTTCTCTGTAGCTGGTTGGAGGACATTCTACAGGTAACCAATACATTGCTGCATGTAGACTGGATTGAGATGTATTACTGTATGAAAACTCTTCCTGATGAGTATGATCAGTTACAAAATAAATAAGAAGCAGTATAGCGCAAATTACTGTCAGCTTAATGAAACAATGGTTGCATATGTCTTACCCAGGGGAGGAAAAAAAGTTCTTGTGGTGGAGAGTGCAGGCAGTGGGAGCGCTTCAGTGTTTTTTCTGTTTCTTTCTAGGGTGCAGATAAAGAAACGAAAGGACCTGATGGGATGAAAGCCTTCGAAGCAGCAGAGAGTGCAGATATCAAAGCTCTTCTAAAGTGAGCTGGAAAAGGATGGATTGATGGAAAGCTAATTGATGAATGCATTTCCCATGGCCTCGTTACTTCCTGCCTCCTCTTCTCTCTCTGTTGTATGTTATTGCCTCCTCTTCTTTATTGAATCATGCATCCCTTAAGGACCATACTGAGGGACAGTGAAACACCCATGGTGGAATTTACTCTTGGTATGCAAATTTTAAAAAAATTATCATGATAATAATATTAATAACCAACCAACAAATCACAGACCAAGACCTAAATTGTAATAATAAAAAACAGAGCACTTAAACATAAGGAAAGTAGTTGATTAATAAAATACTGTTGGTGAGGCACTTTTGTTAAGATACATCATCAATAAAAAAAATTTAAAAAAACATGGTACTGATTTTTTTTTTATTTTTTTTTTTCCTTCATTGTGGGCCACATTTAGTCTGTCATTCCCTGAAGGAACAGTTTTTGTCCACCAGGGTGTGGCACATCAGAAATCAATGTTTAAAAAATGAAGAAATTAATAATGATTGTGTTTGTTTTGCATATAAAGTGTATTTTATAGCCAGGGTTCTTGTTTTGCCCTTCCAGTGATCTGTCTCGTCTGTTCTTATATGTACAGGGTCACTTCGTTCCTCAGACCTTACATCTGAACCTTTTAAATCAGTTTGTGTCACAATCAGTTACCACCCTAAAGATTGATGCTCGCTTATCATCTGTGGCTGGTTTCAGTCCAACTGAAATTGTGTCGAGACAACTCATGCTGTTGCCTTAGTAAATTGTTATATAAAGCCTTTTTTCATCCATAAACAAAGTGCTATTCTCTTCTGGCTTGCCATGTTTGTTGCTGCACAAGACTGATTTTAAGCCCCCCCTCCCCCCAAACTGGGTAAGAGTAGGATGTCAGCATCTAACCACATCACAGATAAAGGACATAGTTGGATTCCAGCCCCTCCCATGGGTATGCCTTGCTGCACAATCAGTAGCATCTAGAGTTCAGTGATTTGTTTGTTCATCTTATCTGCCATCTTTCCCAAGATTTTAGACAGATTGTCTTACCCAGTGGTCTAACTGTGGTAGATTTAGGGGTAGTACCAAATAGTTAAATAGAAAAGTGACAGAAATTGGTACTCAACTAATCGCTTGTCAGATGATTGCGACCTAATTGTGAAGTGTGCAGTTGCAGTCATTAACATATAAATGACATTTTAGAGCATTAATAAATAGTTTTAAAGTCCAAGCAGTTTTTAAATATAGTACACAAACGGTAAAGCATTAGAAACCAGTACAGTAAAACATACTAAATACCGGCATATAATTCAACATGATTTTTGGGTCCTGACCACATTTTTCATTTCTTAAGTATAAAACTATTCTAAAAAACTAAAACAAGACCTTGTTTATATACTCGCGTATCCTGCTGGTGCCATTCTGAATTGTGCAGCTGTTGAACAGCAAGAAATGTCTAAACATCCACACAATGAGCTTAAAGGAAAGAAAATGTGTGTTTTTATAAAAAATGAAAAGCTGAACATTTAAAGTCAACACAAAAAGAGGGAAGTGAAAAATTTGAAATCATGAGGCAATCCATTTCAGACCTGAAAAGCAAAATGGAGAAAACATAAATGCCAGCAGAAAGTGCCTTAAACCTCCATGCAGCTACAATACAAACAAGAGGACGTTTTTATGGGAATCTCTTAAACAAGCTTGTGCGAATAGCACAAGCCTGTTTTAACGATTTAAAGTTTGTTGAGGCATTATGTTTGTTATACTGTACAGTAATGAAGTTTTCTTAGAGTTCAAATAGTTTTGTGACTTTACCTTTATTAGATTTTATAAAGAAACTGTAATCTGGCACGATGCTCCTGTCTGAAGTGACACCAGATTGTACAGGTTTTACTGTACACTCACAAACAGGACACAAGACTTTATCAAATGCGTGTGTGTGTGTATATATAATCTCACACACACACACACAGTTGTTTGCAGAAGTATTCACCCCCATGTAAAGTTTTCACATTTTGTTGGCATCTGAGCGTACTCCACGATGCCTTCAAATTAGACTTTACGTGTAGAACCTACAAGAACTACTCCACAATTTATCAAGTTAAAAAATGCATATATAATATAAATAAGTAAGATTTACAAAGAAAAACAGTTTAATCTCAGTTGCATAAGTATTCAACCCTTTTGCTACTGCAGCCCTAAACCAGGTCAGGTGCAAATTATTTTTTTGAAAGGTCACAAAATTTGTGAAATGGTTTCAGCCCGTGCGTGCTCAAAGTTGTTTAACTTTTAGATAACTTCCCTTAGGTATATAAAGACTTTCAAGCTGCAACTCGCATAGTGGTCCAACAAAGCAACCATAAAAACAGAAACGTTTGACACAAGTCAGGGATAAAGTGCTACAGAGACACAGCAGGAGAAGGGTAAAAGAAAATTTCAAAGGCACTGATTATCCCTCAGTACAGTGAATTCCATCATTAAGAAGTGAAAGATGTATCATACCACCCAGACACCATCCAGATCAGGTCACCCTCCCAAACTGAGCAGATGGGCAAACAGGAAACTGGTTCGGAATGTCACTCTGAAGCCAACAATGACCTTGAGAGGTCTGCAAAGTTCTGTGTCTGAGATGGGAGACAGTGTTCACACATCAACAATAAGCGGTTCCCTACACAAAGCTGGCCTGTATGGATGGGTGGCAAGAAAGAAGCCATTACTCAAAAAGCCTCATCTTAAAGCATGTATGGAGTTTGTGAAAATGCATGTAGATGATACTGCAGACGTGGGGAAAAAAGTTTTTGTGGTAAGACGAGACAAAAATTGAACTTTTCGGTCTAAATTCCAAGTGTTACATCTGGCTCAAGCCCAACACTGCACATCACCCAGTCAATGCCATCCCAACTGTCAAGCATGATGTGGCAGTGTCATGTTATGGGGATGCTTCTCTTTAGCAGGGACTGGGAAGCTTGTCAGAAGGGGAGAATGGACAGTGCAAAGTACAGGCAAATCCTTGAGGAAAACCTGTTTGCGTCAGCCAAGACTGACACTGGGGAGGAAATTCACATTTCAGCAGGACAATGACCTGAAGCACAACGCCAATAATGTTCTTGAGTGGCCCAGTGAATGTCCTGACTTGAATCCAATTGAAAATTCATGGCGAGACTTGAAGATTGCAGTCCATCGACGATCCCCAACAAACTTATCAGAACTGGAGCAATTTTCCTGTGAAGAATGGGCAAAAATGTCACCATCCTACTGTGCAAAGCTAGTAGAGACCTATCCAAAAAGACATAGCAGTAATTGCTGCAAAAGGTGCTTCTACTAAGTACTGACTTAACGTGATGAATGCTTATGCATCCAGTAAATTAAATTGTGTACATTTTCTTTGCAAGTTTTGCTGACATTTATTTTCCTCATATAACAGTGTTTTAGATTAACCACTGCAGCTTTGAATTAAAAAAAAAGTTTGTTTGAAAAACTATGGTAGGGGGTGACTACATCTGCAAACCACTGTATTTACTACTGCTTAATATAAGAAAAAAAAAAAAGATTTTGGTGGGAATTGAACTTGAACTTGTGTAATGACAGTAAACCAATTAACCTATTAGAAAAATGTGGCTTCTTAGTGTAATATGTATAAACCACAAAGGGCCGTGCGGTTCCCATGATATATACCACGATTGAGGTGGCAATAAAGGTGGCCTTTAACCACCCCAGAGGTGGTATATACCATCCGAACCACATGACCCGAAGTGTTTTATACTGCTTGTAACACCTGTCGTTTGTGGGAAGAAAAATAATTCAAACACATTTAAATTAAAACAAAACTTTTGTGTATATATCCGCAGTATAATGTAGTCCCAAATTTAATTAAATTAATTGTTCTTGTGTTAAAAATAAACTGCACGTGTTTGTTTATTGTGAATTTCTGCATCGAAAATGCCATCTCACTAGAAACTAGAAACTCAATACAAGCTGTGATGATGGGCAGAGTTTCAAATGACCCTAAAGAAGTAATGAGAGCAGCTGCGATGGTGACTGAAGTCGGATCTTGAGGTGAGTTTATAAACTTGTTATATGGAGGCACACATATTCTAGTATGTTTTCATCCTTTTCGATCTAAAAAGATGTTTTTCTTAGTTGTTAATGATCGAACCAGACTTTACGCACCAATCCCACCATGTTGTAAGGGGACAGTACCTCAGTTTACCAGACACTTCAAATCCAGGCCGGTAATTCTGGGAGTGGTGTCTGGCCTTGTCTTTTTACCTGCTTTTCTAAGAGTTTTCCTGCCTGATAAGAATACATTATTGCTGGTTTTAAACTCACTGTCATCAGAGATGTTAAAAGTTCTGCTGTTAAAATATGTATTTAGTCAAGCTCCGCGTTATAAAACTTGAGACAGAATAATGGTCCACAGTTGAACTTCTTGAACTGGTATAAAATTCCCTTAATGTTGTTGTGATTTTTTGGACTTATTTCCAGAAAATGAATGTTCATATATTTTTTTTTTTTAATACATTAACCAGCCCATGCTGCTTTTTTTTTTGTATGTGTTTTTCAATCTTCTGTTCCTTGTCTACTGTTATATGTCTAATTTTGCTGGTTCGCTTATTTGACTGCTGTGTTCACTCAGAAAGTTGGTGTTGTGCCAGTTATGTGGAGTTTCATCCCTAAATATATTAAGGGAGATAGGTGAAATGCCAGTCATTTTTGGCTGTGGTTTTGTATCTAATAACAAATAAAATGTCATGTAATTTAGAATGTAGAGGTGCGTAGTGATTTATTCAGTGTGAGGCGACTCCGATCAGTAATCATACGTTCCATGCTATATACTATATGAGATATGATTATATATATCGAATATATATATATATATATCATCTATATATATATATATGATATATATATATATATATATTATCAGTATTCATGTAATGTTGTTTAACCAATCAGAGCCTTAGCACGCTGCACCACTGTGCTGTCCTGGTCACAAAAGCGTTCATTTTTTAAGCTTACATCTATGCCTGACCAAATTTAGCTGAAAACCTGAAGGTTCTGCTCGATTCTAGAAATGCTCTATTTCCTGTTTGAAAATATCCAGTTTCCTGTTTGTTTGGTAGATACCATAGAATGAAATTGTACACAAGATTGGCATGTAGCTTGTCTAAATCTCTGATCTCTGATAAATTGTAGTATCTCGTTTAGTTAAAAATAAATAAAGGAATCATTTATTAGGTAGAAATAAACGATTTAAAAATGCACATATGAATAAATATATTCATAAATAAATATTTTAAAATAAATGTAGAAATGAATGTTTATATCATAAATGTGTAACTAAATTAATAAACAGCAAGCTAGAAAAATGTCATATTAATTGATTTGGCTGATGCTTTTATCCAGAGCAATTGACATTTGTATACTTATATCTATAACAAAAACATTGTCAATGTAAAAAAAAAAAACAAGTTAGAAAAACACAACAGCCCAAGTTAGGAGAAGCAATTGGGGCAACCTTGTCAAGCATCAAGCAAATAGGCACAATTGGAAAGGTGCTGGGGCCCAAGATTCACACAATTGTTGCTTCTTACTTGGCTTTACTACACTTTACATTGAAATGCTCATTCCCTTATATGAATCTTTATCTTTATATAGCGCCTTTCATAGTGGACCACCATCATAAAGTGCTTTACAAGGTACAAGACTAGGGTGTGTGAACTATGCACCAGTTGTAGAGTCACTTACAACAACGTCTCACCCGAAAGACGGAGCACAAGGAGGTTAAGTGACTTACTCAGAGTCACACAACGAGTCAGCGGCTGAGCTGGGATTTGAACCTCCTGCTTACAAGCCCATTTCTTTAACCACTGGACCACACAGCCTCCTATAATCATCAGCTATCAGTTATCAGCTATCAGCTGGGGTGTAACCAGAATAAAGATGGCACACATGGACAGAAATTTAGCCCATACATACAAGAATACCTGAAAGAGCATGAAGCAATATATTTCCAGCAATGAAGATAATGAACAAGACCAATAATGGCAACGAGTGCAAGGGATAAAGATAATGCAAGGTGAGTGTATGGGAAGTGACAGTTGAAGGGGCAGGCATTGCAGATCCAGGGCTGGGGTGTTGGAGTATTTTTTTTTTGCTTGTGCATTGTCAGTGCTTTTTGTTGCAGGTGTGACTTTTGAGCTGATAAGAGAAAGGTCAGAATCACCTTGAAGTTGGACAAAGAGCATTTCAATGTAAAGTGGAGCGATCAAAAAAAGAAGCCAAGTTAGATGCAACAATTGTGTGAATCTTGGGCCCAATTGTACCTATTTGGTTGATGCTTGACAAGGTTGCCCCTCCTAACTTGAGCTTTTGTGTTTGATATCACCACTTTAAATGGCTGTTGCATTTTTCTAACTTGTCTTTTAACATTGACAATGCTTTTGTTCACTTCTCTTGTATCACTTGTACCACTTCTTTTTTTACTTCATCAAATAATGAATAAAGTGAGGGAAAGATATTCGAGAATGTGTATGGTAAATACACAGTCAAGACAAGAGAGTAATAATTATAGTAATATATGAGAAATGAGAAAAGAATTTAAAGTAAAATAATGGTAGAAGGGACTTTTTTACTTGCAAATGTGCATCCATGAGTGGTGAAAACAATATGTCTATTTTGGTAGGTATTGATATTTACATAGGTACAAAACAACAATGTTATAAATGGTTGAAACTTACATATGCATGTCAGTGCCAAAGGGTAGCATACTAACACATTTTAATGCTGAAAAAAACATATATTCTCCTTGTTAAGGAGGTGTTATGAACTTAGGCCAATGTAAGGCATTTGTAAAGCATTCATCTCTTCATAAAAGGCCATATCCATGCCCTTTGCATTTCTTGGCCATGGTTTGACTTCAATGAGTGCATTATTTGCATGCACCCATTTTCCAGTAGCACCCACAGCAAGAAGGGGCACATAGTATCCTGAAGTAACACCGTGTAACAATTTTTTAATTTATTTTTTTGTTCTTGGGTAAATACAGTATAATCGTAAATCTCGAAAAACTACTCACTTTTTTGTAGTCATTTTTGTATTACTTTAGTATAAATACATGTTAATTTGGATTCATATGTTGTTTTTTTCTGACTTTATGTGAACGAAAAGACACACATTTGCCAGTTTTCCCATTGGAAATAGTGATATTTTGAAATATCACTGTCCTGGTCACAAAAGCAAAGTTTGTGGGGAATAATAGCTATTTTCTATACTTTTGAGGCATAAGCAATTAGGAAATAACACTTACTACCCAGGAACAAAAATTGTGTTACATAGTGTAATGGAAGATAATTGGTAATTCCTGTTGTCCACAGTAATTTTGCTCTTCTGCAAAGCAGTAAACTTGGCATTGTGTCGCTTTGTAACGGTCCTGTCTGGTTTGGTTTCCCAAAGCATAAGTTGGAGTGCAATCATTCTTCCTGCTGACTGAATAAGTTCATGTTTTATGATTGGAGAAGTTTTGCATTGCCTGCATTTGCTACCAAGAATTGTTGCCCGTTCGTCATTTTTATAAATGAGTTCTTCCAAGCACATAATCTGTACCAGCAGGTACATGTAGAGGGTAAACATGCAACACCTGTCGGTTTGATGAATAGTAGTTACATCTAGTACATAGAGTGTTATGACTTATTGTGGCTGAAACCATGCGAGATATTCAGGACAAATTTCAGATAATTTGGTGAGAAACTCTGCAACGTCTTTGTTACTCACCTCTATTAAAGGGCTCTCCTAAGAAGTGAGAAATATCTACAGTAGTTAGAGATGCAGTGGATGGCAAGTGATCATAGTTGTGTACAAAGCTCCTGATAGCCTCTTGTTGACTGTTTTAATGAATCCTTCAGAGGTTGCAAGTAAAGAAGGCACTACAATGTTTCATTTGCATAGCATGAGGTGAAATTCAGGTTGCTCAAGCCTCTGAATGAATGTGTAACTGCAAGTGTTCTCTTAGAAGATTGAGGTTTTTGCTGTTCTTGAACAGTAGTGATGGCTCTGTGAACGAAATGCACACAATCTTTTACCTTTTGTCCCTTGTGCGTGTTAGTCTCCTTCAAGCTTACCAACTTAGGGCAATAAATCCCTCTGAGCCTATTGTACTCTGCAACTGCAGTTTGAGGTGCCTTAATGTAGGTGGGGTCAAAAAGTTGACAAGGTGGACACCACTTAAGGATGTAACTCTGGAAAGTGCCACAAAACTTTGTCCATAGGAGGAAATGTAGTTACCAAGATCCATCGTAACTGTTTTTAGAGTCATACCCTGGCAATGGTGAGTGCATGAGCACCAATGGAACTGCACTCGAACAAGGTAGACTCCGTCCATGATTTAAAACATTGAGTGTAAACATTCAAAGGTATGGGTGACTCTATTTTTAAATTTGATGGTTATGGTTTTGACCATGCTTGTGTTTTCCAGATAGTAGGAAACAGCTTGGAGCTTCCCTGTTGCCCCATTGATGAGTCCAGTGGCAATCTTACGAAGCAGCAGTTTGTGTAATTCCTCTTGAGTAACTGGCACATAAGGTGGATTCTGATGCACAGGTGGAAGCTGTAGCAAATCCCCCAGAAGTAAAACGCTGATTTTTCCAAAGCATCTGAAGGGTTAAATTCTTATTATTCCTAAAATTCTTAAACTCTCATGTCATTCTCAAAACTTTCTCCCTAGAACTCTGTCGTTGGCATAGTAACGGCCTTCAGTAAATCTTTCTATGCTGTTCTCATCAGCATGGGGCCTCTCTTTCTTTCTTTATGTCTGGGTCTCTTGCAGGTGGCGTCTCTCCCACCGGTACCAGGAAAAGATAAGGTGTTCCTTCCATTCCTGGTGCAATGCTTGGTACAAGGACACAGAAGGAGGATGGGAGGGTGATCTAAGGCAGGTTCCTTAGTAGATGGAAGAATTCCAGATCAGAACAACTCGGACCTTTGTCTATCACCTGTCACTGTCTTACTGTTTTGCCACTAGGAGGAGCATCATTGTAACATGTAGTTTACTGGCTTGTGTGCTCATGTTGTCTTGCTGCTAGAACCCATCCAGTGGCTTGGGAACTCCCCCGTTGCTTCACTCCTCTTATGGGGCCTTCCGCTTTTGCTTCAGTATATTGAGCCTATCAAGCAGATGTAGACTCCATACTGCAGTGTGTAATAAAGAAAGACCTATCTGCTTGAATGTACCCAAAGACGATCTACGAGTTTTATTCCTTCAGCAGCCATCATCTGTGTTAGCAGTCTGGAAAATCTCACACAGACAAAGATGGATATAAAATAAGGAAATCATGGACACCTCATCAATAATGAGGAGGGTCACATCTCGCATGCCTGTATGAAGTCATTGCACTACCTCATCAAAGAGGTTATGATACACCTGTGTTTTTCCATGCTCCACTGGAAGCATTAGTAGTCTGTGAATGGTCATCCCATTGATATTGTAAGCTGCAACTCCAGTGGGTGCTGTGATTGCCACTTCTTTTGCCAGGCTTTCTTTCACCCATGCTGTGACAGTTTGAATATGAAAAGTTTTCCCTATGCCTCCAGTGCCACTCACAAACATGCAGAGGATGGGGGCGTTTGTTTCAGTTTGTTGTTGAAAAGTTTTGGCAATATGGTCAAACACTTTCTGCTGATCTTTATTAAGGTGCTTGAGCATGTCTTCTACATTTTGTAGAAGAGGTTGTGCCGCCACATCTCTAAATTCAGCCATTGTCTCTGCAGCCCTCAGAGGATTTTCAGGTCCTTTTGTTTCAAACTCATTGTCCTCTTCAGCCTCTATTTCCTTTTGTTTCTGCTCTACTAGTCAGGTTAACACCTCATCAGCTGCAGCTATTTGTTGTAGTTGGTCATGAGAGGCCATAGTTTTTGAAAGCTATCCCTACAAGCACGGAAGGCTTCCACATAGGAATGGCATCCTTCAGGAAGAAGGTCTGTTCTGTCTTTCCATGGCTGGAAAAATAGGAGGATAGCATAGAAGTAGTTCTCTGGGTAGTCTTGTACACTGTAATTGTAATGATTGATTAAGTAGGGCATGCTTCTTTTTTATGTATCCCAAAGGAAACATTTTAGGCTTCTCTGTCACCACATTGTGCAATGCAATGAAAACATAGAAGCTTATGTCTTGCAGAGCCACTGGACATTTTGGGTAGTATGAGTCAATCTAGGAACTAAAGTAGATGTCGGTTGAGTCAGAAATTTATTTTGCTAGCATGTTAATGTGTTCCTTGGATTTCTGCCGGAGGCTAGAAACCGTTGATACATCAATCCACTTGATGATTGTCTGCGGATCTGTACCATAGAGACGTAAGCCTAGGAGATTGTCTGCTGCTCTGGGTGCACCACATTCTCTGCTGGACAAGCTGTGGAATGCAACATTTCACAGTCTGCTGAGACTTGTTTGAGTTGATGTCATTCATGATGCCAAGGGCAAAACTCTTTTCAGGTTTTGAAATGTATTTTGTAATGTAGTGGTTGAAGTCTGTAGATTGTTCACCAATGAACTGAATATCCATATTGCCTTCCGAAGCTAGCAAAATGGCTTCTCACTTCTGCACTACTCCATCTTAGACAGTACTTGTTGCATTTAGGTTGCTGCCATTTCAGGACACAGTCTCTGAGTACAGATGCTATCAGGTAGTTTGGAATGGTACAGGTGACACGTTGATTAATGTACTATGCAATTTGTGAGTTGGGGGAAACCCAAAGAAGCATATGGAAGTGCTGCATTCCACGACCCTGGAACTCTCTGCACCAAAACTAATGTGTAACTTTCCCCAGAGGGCCATTTGGGGATGTGATAAAATGCAGGACTGCACAAAACTTGTTGCGTATGAACCAAGATGCACTGACAGGATCTCATGCGACAAGTTGACTGATGGGCATGTTTGCAAACCCTGGTCCATTCATCCCCTTTATGTATTGTCCCAGGTCAGTCAAGGTCCTCTGTTAATCTGGCAAAGATTGGCCTGATTTTGCAGGTGAAAAATATATTGCTGATTCAGCCCAAATTGTGCATGACATGACTGAAGCCGAGCTTTGACAAACTCTGTTGGATTCAAACAGGGCGTCCGTTCAGCATGAATTCCATTAGTGTACAAGTCTGGGAAACACAGTAGGTCTAGTTTTTTCCCCCCAGTCTTCCAGAGCGCCATCCTGTATGTGAAGCATTTGGTAAAGATCAGTAGCTGTACCTTTATTTCTTTCACTGTGTATAGGGTGTATTGTGGTAATTGTGGTAAATGACAGCCTCTTCATCCGGTTGAACCTTACATAGTAAAGGTTCTTTAGGGCGAGCTCGTTCTTTGGTTGTTTCCTCCACAGTGATTTTATCATCTTCTTCTTCATTGTCAAAATGGCACTGAAATGTGTTCAAATTGTACTTAGTAACCAAGTTGACAGAGTTTTGTGGCAAGATGATGTCTTTTTAGAAAGGATTGATTTTCTTCAACTTCCGTAAAGCATTATACACTTTATTGACATCCACAATGTCTTCCCAAACAGTTTTGGACTTTGTTGGTGCTCTGCATACCAGGATGTGGAGTTCCAAGTCATCTGGCAAGGCTTGTTTTGGTGGGGCAGTTTGCACACTGTTTCCTGAAGATCTGGCTGTTTGTGAATAAATGATATGTAATTTTCCTGTTGTTGAGTTTATTTGTTTAGCTGTTGGTCCCAATGACATTGTTCCTCCTTCTGTTGGGGTCTGGCCCTTGGCTCATTACGATGCTAATTCTGCTGGTTTGCGTTAGAGACAGTTGCACAACGGTATTCCTCAATGGGCGGATTTCATTCTGAATATTTTACAAATCCAACAAAACAATCCAGGCATTGCAGGTCACAGTGTTATCAAGAATATTTTTCTCGGAGCCAAATGAGAGTATACAGATTCCTTTGGTGCCGTGGCTAATTAAAACAAATATATTACCACTAACATATATACGCTGAACAGGCCTATTCTCAAAACAGCACTGCTAAATATTTAAAAGTTAATATTCAAAATAAGTAGGCAACTATTACTATTACTTATTCATTATTTTTTTTTTTATTAAAAGAGCCACCTTCACAATATTAGGAATCTGTCATCTACCTAACATAGCCTACCTTATATAACAAATGTTATGCATTTCTGAGTTTGTTGCTCTCACGTATCAGGTGGTGTCTGGAATGATCCAAATGCAATTAAAACAGCGGGTGGAGGCGTGAAATTTAATATATTTATAACTTCTTTATGCAATTATTTAAATAGCGATTAATAAAATCAGTCATAACAGTGAGTCTCAGGTGCCTTTATAGAAAAGTGAAAGAGCAGCATGCTGCACCGACATGGTGTGCTGTAATGGAATCAGAGATGAAAAATTCTGCATTTTTCGGAATTTTTTTTAAGGCGAGCGAAGCAAGGTGGGAATTATTTAAGACGAGCACAGCGAGCCAAGAATTTCTTAAGGTGAGCAAAGCTGTTGGCATCAATAAATTAAAAGTAAATCAACTAATTTTTGCTATTTAATCTACTATTTGTTATTGTAAACAAGTAAAACCAATGGTGTAGTAGTGTTGTGTGAAATTTAATTACTTTAAATTTAAAAGGAAGTTGATGTGGAAGTAAATAAGACAATTACTTCACAGAGTAATTTCAAAAGGTCCTTTATTATTTCACACACACATATAGTTACATACACAGATGCTATACTGCGAATAACAATATCCCTAACGCGACACAACCCAACAAGGTTACATGCAAAGATTATATTAATCACAGATCAATACAATCCATGAGACGCAACTGAACTAATTCTTACCCTTCCAAGCAGATCGGGAGAGCCCTTCGACCCTGGTAAGAGAAAGCAGCTGTCTCCAAAAAATACCGAGCAGGACTGCGCGTTAATCCTCACGGCTGACTCTCATCAGAGCAGGGGAGAACCCCGTCCTTTATAACTTACCAAGTTAGGCTTCTGCGTGCGAGAGAGTAATTGGCCAGATCACCCCCTCGAGGCTCGGCCCTCTGAATAAACCATTCCTTTCCCTAGAACATTCTGACAAAAACAAGTTATATAAGCGTGACAAAAACAAGTTATATAAGATACGGGTTATTATAGGGCAAGGGCACAGATGAACTCGAACGCATTTCTAGAACTTTCTAGAACACACTTTTTTTTTATTACAAGTAGTAAATAAAAAAGTGGGTAAACACCCCTGTTTGGTAGCGTTTTACTGGAACAATCCTGCGACCGTCCTTTTGCGGGATAGGATGAAGGCTACTAGCAGCGTCTGCAGGTCCTGCGTGCCTAACAATGAACATTAACAGAACATAAACAACCAATCACAGAACACACACACAAAGAGCACACCCCCCCTGCTCGCGCCACAGTTCTGACTGAGGTCTCAGCTATCGGTCTCATGAGTAGGAACACCCAGTGTGTGAGCGGAGCGAGCCAATTGTATATGGAGCGGAGCAGTGTAGTTGCTGAGCGGACATTTCCGGCCCGCTCCTTTACAGCACTAAGAAGAACAGAGCATGGTTTTATTTTTCTTAAATATATATTCGGCCATGGATTTTGGACAAAATAGTTATAAAAAAAGGTGACAAATACAGATGCAGTCACTTTACGATATTTTCCATCATGCCTGTGCATGGTAACCATTCATTTTCCAACCACAATTAAGTACTTTTAGGTTTTGAAGGCTTGAGAATTGTATTTTTTAAAAAAGCTTTTATTTTTCTTTTATATTCAATGTGATTGACGTGGCACTTTATTAAATTATATATATATATATATATATATATATATATATATATATATATATATATATATATATATATATATACACACACACACACACACACACACACACACACACACACACACACACACACAGCTCTGGAAAAAATTAAGAGACCACTGCAAAATTATCAGTTTCTCTGGTTTTACTATTTATAGGTATGTGTTTGGGTAAAATGAACATTTTTGTTTTATTCTATAAACTACTGACAACATTTCTCCCAAATTCCAAATAAAAATATTGTCATTTAGAGCATTTATTTGCAGAAAATGACAACTGGTCAAAATAACAAAAAAGATGCAATGTTGTTAGACCTCAAATAACGCAAAGAAAATAAGTTCAGATTCATTTTTAAACAACACAATACTAATGTTTTAACTTAAGAAGAGTTCAGAAATCAATATTTGGTGGAATAACCCTGATTTTCAAGCACGGCTTTCATGCGTCTTGGCATGCTCTCCACCAGTCTTTCACATTGATGTTGGGTGACTTTATGCCACTCCTGGCGCAAAAATTCAAGCAGCTAGGCTTTGTTTGAAGGCTTGTGACCATCCGTCTTCCTCTTGATCACATTCCAGAGGTTTTCAATGGGGTTCAGGTCTGGAGATTGGGCTTGCCATGACAGGGTCTTGATCTGGTGGTCCTCCATCCACACCTTGATTGACCTGGCTGTGTGGCATGGAGCATTGTCCTGCTGGAAAAACCAATCCTCAGAGTTGGGGAACATTGTCAGAGCAGAAGGAAGCAAGTTTTCTTCCAGAAATCAAACAAAATCTAGATTTATTGAAATGTTATTTTATTTTTTCCTTTGCAGCAAAAGGCTATATATCCATGGGCTGTTTTCTTGCAAAACAAGACATATCCACATTCCACCCAATTAAGCAAACTGATAAATCAAAGTCACAAGGAATTAACAAACATTCACAAATTTGACATCAAATTATATAATTCTGGAGACAAAAATTACTTTTAGGCTATTTTTTATTTTATTTTGATATATTTCAAGTTTTCTGCTTTTACATGGTATATTAACAATCATATTGATACCTACATGAGCAAACTCTTGAAAGAAAATTATTTTTCAATATTAAAGAGGCACAGTAACGAGGGTTCATCAAACAAATTACAATTAATCAAAATACAATAATATCAGAGTTAGAAACTAACAATATTGTGCCTTTTGAAACTTGCTAGTCCTGATGTAAACTTGCTAGTCCTTCTGTAAAGTGCCTAAGTTGGAATCAACAACAGTTGGGGTCCCTAAAAATAGGCTTAGATTTTATTTTGTTAAAATAAATAAATAAATATACTGTTAGATTTATATTGATTTTAACAAAGCACCTCCGTAAACGCTCATACAGATCGATCAATTACCTCACAGCACTCATAGAATCATCGCCTGTGTACCTATTATCAGTGATTAAAGCCTGGTTTTCAAATGAACTGATTATCGCTCACCAATACTGTATTGGTACAAGAAAAATGTGTTTTTAAAAAAGTAATTTCAGCTTTCAATCACTTAAAATGTGCTGACGATAATGTAAACAACACCAAGCTACAGACAGGGAGTCTCAAGCTTTAAACGTGTTACTGTTTATAGATAAGAACTCAACTTTATTATGAATATTGTTTAGTAAAATGTGACCTATTGTTTGGCCTCATCAGTACAATTGGCCCCCTTTGCTAATAACATCTTCAGTTTGGTTCTTAACCAAGTATAAATCTCCACATTTTTGTAAAATGACTTTACACTTCTAAAGATGCAATGCGTTTCTGTAAATTCAAATGGTAAACTTCACATCCCACGCAGAGGGAGGACACAAACGTAAAACACAATTAAGTGGGGTTGTCATTGCAAGTGAGATGAAGGGAGGTTTCACAGTTTCAATCGAGTGACTGTTTTCTAATTAGAAGCCTGGTGTAGTGCTTTATGGAAAGAATCGATCATATGAGTTGTATTTAACGTGGTGTATATCGTGTTTTGAGAACAAAGTACACTGAACATCAGCAAGTAGACACTGGGAGATGAATGATCCTGATTTTAGCTCAGTTTTGGTGTGAATGGCGTATATCACGTTTTTATAGGTTTGTAACCTAATGTAGTACCAGGTCTTTAAAAATGAACAAAAACATGTCTGCTATAGCATGTATTTCATTTAAAACTGAAAAGATCTGTGTAGCTAATGTAAGTCTAAACAGGTAAGATTTATGAAACAAGTAATAATCCAAACTATCTTCTTGAATGGGGTATATAAGGTAAGGCTATAAGAAAGGGCGCTGGAACTAGGGGTGCTGGGGGTGCCGTAGCACCCCCTGGCTTTGCATGGCTTCCATCATATACAGGGATTACAATTTTGTAAAATGGCTTTCAGCACCCCCACTTTAAAATTTGTTCCAGTGCCACTGGCTATAAGGAGAAACATGGAATTTTAAAAAATCGGTCATTGGTTAGCAAGGGGTTAAATTGTATCCAAGAGACGCTGTATGGGAGAATTCCTTTTGTAGACAGTTCTTTTCAAGTCTTTCTAAAGCGCTAGGTGCCTTGATATCATGGCTAATCACACAAAAAGCAGCCAGCATTTTCATAATTAACTTAATTAAGTTCCCGGGCTCAGTCCAGTGATCACAAATGGCTGGCTGGCTACCTGGGAACACATCGGCAGGATTAATGTGCCTGTTCTATTTAGTGCTGAGACCCAGCTCTGAGCTCTCCAGTGGGCTATTGTTTATCAGAGCCGAGAGGAAGTCAAGCATCTCTAGGCTAATGCAAATGCTCCATCTGAGATGAAGTATGGGATGTTTGTCTGTAAAGATTGTGTCAAACAATAGCTTTGTAACTGTTGTTTGCAGTGCTGGACTAATCACTTTGCACTTTTAAAGGTGCTGCACAGGGAGCCAATGAAGGATATCAGCACAGGCCAACAGTCACTCAGGCTGGTGGGCAGCAATAATAAACAGGAGCACGTTCTTTCATGATCTTGCAGCAGCACTGTGTGAAGAATTGTGCAGGGTTTTTGTTTCTAAAATTAAATAAAACACTATGCAATTAAACCTGATGGTGTGGTGTGCTGTGTCCTACAATCAGGGTAGTGTCCTGGCTGCACAAAGTTGCTGGTCTTCGCTGGGGATTCCAGAGGGAGTGTAGCATTACATCTCTCTGGCACTCACACAGATTTGGGAGCGTGGCATGGCTGAGGTCCTGCACATGGGAAATGTTGGAGTTGTGTATTGTTTTCATTCAGGGGTTTTGTGTAAATACTTGTGTAAATAACAATTCGAGATGCCTGGGGCATTCTACCTGCTACCTGTGTTTACTTGCAGGGAAAAGCAACTTGATTGGCTAGCTGGTGATTTTTAACCAGCACGTGGGGGTGTCCTTGGTGGATCTTCTTGTTATAAAAGGGGTCAGACCTCAGGGCTGCTGCAAGGCAGTAACAAGCAAAAGGATTTAGACCGTCCACGCTACACAGACAAACAAACTTTAAAAGCTAAAATGCCCTGGTCATCGCGTGTTTAACCAGGATTGGAGCTTCCCTCGGAATCCTGTTTCTAGGAGTAAATTGTCAATTGGCTTCATCAGGGATCAGGATGCCCACCAACCTTAAGTTTTCCTGAGCTGTTGCCAGGAATTGCTGTGATAATGGCATTCAATTGGGGGAGAAACTTGGGTGTGAAATAATTAGGCATTAAAAAACGTTAAATGCAAGAGACACATTCAGACAACAAATGTGTTGCTTGCAACCTCTCTACTGACCCAAGTGCCAAATAGTACACACCACCCTCTGCTTGTCAAATCAATATACAGCACATGCTGCTTCAGCATGCTAATTTCTTAAAGGGACATACCCCAGTTGAGGGTTCAGTACAACTTGTATCAGCACTTGAAAAGCAACCACTGTTATATCGGTGGCTGCCTCTCTCTATACTGTATGTCCAAGGCAGCTTTGTTAGTGGACAAATATGAAGAAGCGGCAGCTGGGAATTCTGAACTCTTAACACTGATGCACATAGAAGGGCTGCTTGGCTCAGACCTTTCCCTCCTGTTTGTGCTAACCTGCAACAGAGACTCACCTTGCCATAGGGAAGACCCAAGGAAGTTAATGCACAAGGTTTTTTTTAGGAGGCTTGCAATCAAATCCTGGCTTCAGTCAGAAGTAAATTAAAATTGACTACAGCCAAATGCCACCATTAAATATCAGTATTAAACCCATAAAAACACATAGCAGAGCCATTATCAGACCTTAAAATTACCTGCAATGGCAACGCAACTCAGTGACCCTGATATGGTAACACACTAGTGTTGATATGGAGTGTGCACAGGAATTCAATTTTAGTTAAGCTGGAGATAATTAGTATTTTCTACCTTGATGCATTATAAAAAATAAAAAAATAAAAAAAAACATGTATTTCTGTAAATGCCTACTTGACGAACTTTAAAAAATATTCCATTATTATTCCAAACAAATGTCAGCACTGACAGTTATTTGAGAACATGATTCCATGCTTTCCGGAGCAGTGTTGATAGTTGCAAGGGCCCTCTAATGATTCAGAGAGATTTAAGTTTGTGTGCGAGAAGAAGCAGGGGGTGGGAAAGCTCCTTGCTGGTTGCTGTTGACACTGATGCACAGGTTAAGTATTGTGGAAGTTTGTACTCTATTTTCAATCAAAATTACTACCTGATCAAAATTAGATTTTTTTTAATTAAAAGTCAATAATCTCTTATAATTGGTAATTTTCACTCAAAGACTTCTCCTTCTGTTCCATTTTCTAATTATAATTTGCAGATGTTCCCTTAATCTCGTAATCAGAACAGATGACGCTGGCGGCGCTATCTCTCCATTCAAGTCAGAACAGCTCAGCGGTATGTTTTTTAACTGAATAAATAGTTTAGTATATTTATAAAAATTCCAATTTTTATACAACAAAAGCTAACGACAGTTAAAATAATACATTTGTTGTTTCATAAATGATTACATACACATGTAAGAGGAAGAAAAAAAAAAATCACATACTGGTACATTTTGCTTCCCAGAATGTCGAATTATGTTCCGTCACAGTGGCCGTCCTCTGATTCTATGACCAAGCAAATCACCTCTTTACACCAGATTGACTGTCTGCTTGAGCTCACTGGAGTCTGGTCATTAGCGACTGCAGGGAGGCAACTCAATCCATGATGATTTTGCCTCTCTAACCCATTTGAGTGCCAGCCATTGCGACATGCCCTGTGGAATCCCCAGCGAAGGTTGCCAACTTTGCACAGCCAGGACTGTATGACTTTTTCTGCCCACTACAAACTTGTGCCTTCACCGGTGAGTTACTTGGGGACTCAGTAAAAAGGTTTTTAAGGTAAATGCAAAGAAAGATATGAAACACACATAATTAAATACGTTTTGAAACTAATAAACTAATAGATCATTCAGTGCAGAATGACATGTTATTACAGCTTGTTGGTGTTTATTTTAATGATCTTAGCAGTGACAGGTCTGAATACCATCATCCTAAAATGTATAATCCTGATCCTGTATTTTATTTTTTATAAATCACACCTGGTGGACAAAATCCACAGGATTAATTTAAATCATTAGAACAGACTCCTTGGGTCTGACTTGGTAAAGTATGACCGCTTGGTGTGCAGAGTAGGTCATAGAGTCGGGAGAGCACAGTTTGCATCCTGACGATGCGACGTTGTAGGTCTTTACTGGGGATACCATGGGTAGCATTGCATTAGCTCTGAAGCTTCTGTGGGGTAGGGAGGCATATTGTATGGAACTTAGTCAACTCACCACAGCAGACATCTGCAGGAATGAACTGTAAAGAGGCAAATGACTGGGTTGTGAATCGGAGGACACCCACCGATCTTCGGTTCTTCTGAGTTGTTGTGGAGAAAAACTGGGGTAATTGAGCCCCTTCCCCCTCTTTTTACCAATTTTGAAATATTAAAAAATATATTTTTACCACTATGGTACCACTTGCATTAGGTCAGACTGACATAAGTAGAAATGTACTGTCAATTGCAGATGACATACTGAACATTTATAGCAGATTTGTGCATGTTAAATTAATATTGCGATCAGGGAGGGGAGGTGGAGGTTATACGAAGTTTAGTGTTTTTTTTTGTGTTTTGTTTTTTAATTATAGTTGAGGTGTTAGAGATGGTTGTGAAACAGAAGGATCTGGCCCACGGCCTGCTGCTGCTGTCTTTACCTGCAACTGTAAATCAGAAATGCATTGCCGCCATAATTCATAGAGAAAGCTCCAATACAAACACCAATAAAATTATAATAGAAGACCAGTCAGTCAATCTGGTACCTGTTTGCCAGTAATAAATTATAAAAATGAATATAAAATCTATGAGTATGTGAATGAATAGTTTTACCACAGATCTTTAAACATTAACAATAGAGGGAGACATGGCACCAAAAAGTGTTTGCACAGTTCAGCTACTGGACATTCAGTGCAAACCAGTCGAGAGGCCATGCAAAAAGAAAAACAAAGCACAATGGGGGTTATTTTTCTGCACCTCTGTTTTTCCTTCTGATTGAGTAGTTTCTAAAGCTGCAGAAAACATGTCAGGAATTGATCCGCTAATTTGGTCCATTAGTTATTCTGGCCTTTCTTTTTTGGTGTAATAGTTAATGATCTAAGAATCTGTGTCTATTTTTCAAAGATCAAAGTGGTGGATTATTTAAAGTTCCACTGGTTAGCTTTCCGCCTGCTTCAGAATGGTCAACGCGACTCTCCGCCAGGAAAAGAGTGCCAGCACTTCAGATCAAAGCAGTGGCACGGGAAAAATTAGTGGGGTTGCTGAAAAACATTGAACAAAACTGTAACCCCCGGCTGTATCTGAAGGAAGCCATGCATTCGGTTGCTATTATATTAAACATGTTAATAAAACTAAGCCAGATTCAACACCTGTTTATCTATTTCAGTAAAAAAAACTTTAACCATATTCCTTCCTACAATGTTTACAACATGCTTACCATAAACGTTTAGAGCAAACAAATCGAAAATCGTATGCTGTTATGATCCACTTAAATACTGTAATTGAGAAACGTTTACTTGTAAACACAGATTGAACAGTTTATTTACAGGGGTACAGCTAGTGAGTCCAGAATGTCACTATGTACATGGGTCAGAAGGTCGTATACACTTGTGGTAATGAGTAGAGCAGGTGCAGTAATCCAATAACAAACAGACAGGAGGAAATGTTTTTTTTGTTTGTTTGTTTTTTTGTAATAAAGGGTCTGTTGACCAAACAGAAAATAATAAGGAGTTTTGCAATTCACAGCTACAGTGCCGAGAAAAAGTTTGTGAACCTAGTCATAGTCATCGGTACACGGCATATAAATTTGTCTGTGTAACACGAGTGGTTTAAAATGTATATTTATATTTAGGCACGAGGATTGCACAGCACTTCACGTGTAGGTAAAATGTAATATGTGAGCACGGGAAAAATCACTAGATTGATTCACATGCAGTTGTACTGAGACTCCAATTGTATGATTAATTAGCAATCGAGTCTCGGCACAGCTGCATAAAAGCAGCATGTTTTCACTCACTCAGGGTTGTGTGTTCGGTGAGTGCAGAACGGGTGTGGAGAGGAGAGAATTAAAAAGTAAATAACTGGTTTTTACTCACCGTGTTTGTTTGTCTGTTAGTCCACTGTTTGTTTAATTTTTAGTCTGTTTTGTTTCATCTCTTTGTTTTGGCTAGCAGTGCTGTGTCCTGTTTTGGTGTCTTGTTACAACCTTTTTATTTTCTGTCTGTTTACCTATTAAATGCTGGGTGCAACCAAGCGCTCATCTTCACCAAACTCAACCTCTCTGTGTCTCTCCTGTGTTGCTCCCTGTTTCTGGTCTGACGTCACCCATTATAGCCGTCTTTGTGACAGAACCCCAGAGATAATTATGGAAATTCATAGTTTTACCATGATATCCTCCTTGAATCAAAACCAATTCCAAACTTTTTTTTTTTTTTTTTAAATATCCAGTAGGGTTTATATTAACAATTCCATGTCTTTTGAAACAAAATGATGTATGAATTAGACAAACAATGAGTAATTAAGATTCAGGATATGGGAAAAAATAAGTGAACCCCTGGTTTTTTCAGCTCAATTAAGGGGATAATTAGAATCAGGTGTTTAAATATTTAGATAGATCTTGAGGGGTGTTTGGGAGGCCCCACCCTATATAAAGATCAGAAACTTTGTGAGTTTGGTCTTCACCATACAGGTGTGTGATAACACGTCATTCCACGATCAAAAGAAGTCTCTGAGGACCTCAGAAAAACAATTATTGATGCTCATCAGTCTAGAAAGTGTTACAAAACCACTTCTAAGGATTTGGGGCTCCACCAATCCACTGTCAGACAGTCTACAAATGGAGAAAGTTCAAGACCACAGTCACTCTACCAAGGAGCGGTCGTCCTACCAAAATCTCTAAGAACAAGCCGGAAAATTATCAAGCAAGTCACAAAGAACCCCAGAGTAACATGCAAGGATCTGCAGGCCACCCCTCGCCTTGGCTAATGTGTGTGTTCATGACTCAACTATCAGAAAAAGACTGAACAAGAATGGTGTTCATGGAAGGATAGCCAGGAAGAAACCACTGCTCTCTAAAAAGAACATTGCTGTCCATCTGAAGTTAGCCAAAGAGCACATAGATGATCCACCAGACTTCTGGAACAATGTTCCCTGGACAGACGAGTCAAAGGTAGAACTTTTTGGCCTCAATGAAAAACATTATGTTTGGTGAAAACCAAACACTGCGTTCGAGCAGAAGAACCTCATCTCAACCATCAAGCATGGTGGTGGGAGTGTGATGGTTTGGGGCTGCTTTGCTGCCTCAGGTCCTGGATGGCTTGCCATCATTGACACAACCATGAATTCTGCATTGTATCAGAGGATTCTAGAGGAGAATGTCAGGCCATTCATCCGTGAGCTGAAGCTGAATGGAAAGTGAATCATGCAGCAAGACAATGATCCTAAACACACAAGCAGATCTACAAAAGAATGGAAGCAAAAGAAGAAATTCTGCATTTTAGAATGGCCAAGTCAAAGTCTGGACCTAAACCCCATTGAAATGTTGTGGCAGGACCTGAAGCGAGCTGTCCATGCAAGGAAGCCCTCAAATGTCATCGAGTTGAAGCAGTTCTGTAAGAAGGAATGGGCCAAAAGTCCTTAAAACTGATGTGAGAGACTGACCAACAGTTACAGGAAACGCTTAGTTGAAGTCATTGCTGCTCAAGGGGGTGCCACCAGTTATTGAATCTAAAGGTTCACATATTTTTTCACACATGGATATTGAATATTGAATCATTTGTGGATAAATAAATGTTGAAAAAAATCATCATTTGTGTAATTTGTTTAATCAGGGTATCTTTATTATTAGGACTTAGATTAAGATCTAATAACATTTTAGGTTTGAAATATGTGAAAATCCTAAAGGGTTCACAAACTAAATTAAACACACAAAGTCCAAAGTGACTGCTCTTAGTGCATTGGTGAAGTACAAGACAGTATGTGCTATTTACCGGTGAACAAGTGGTGAAATGTTATCTGGGTTTTAGTGCTTGTCGTGGTCGACAGCTTCGGTCCTCTAGTTTTGAACGTAACCAAAAATAAGGAACAGATTGCATAACTACGTCCTTTCTTTATACCATCTTGGTTAACTAGCACATCCGCTCCTCCAATCCGCAGATGCCACGCTGTTAGTCTTCTGGGTCAATGGTTTAATATACCGTAGCTTTGCCCCCTTTCAAGATGGCCGACTTCCACCGAACCCTAGGAATAAATTGTCGGGTCAACTGGTCCAAGGAACTCTTGTTCCCTTTACACAGTGACCTCACAGGTCAGGGGGGGTGAGATCTAACACCAAGAATCATTTGATCTTTGTCACAACACTACAGCAAGTTTTTTTGCCTATAAAGTTACGATTCCACCTCCGCAGGCAGTAGGCACACACCAGGGCCTAGAGGAGAGCTGCACCTGTCCCCAGTGATAGAGGGAGACTGCCTGCTGCTCCCGCCTCCACTGCCAGGGTGGGGCTACCTGCTGCTCCCACCTTTCCCACCTTTGCTGCTAGAGGGACACTACCCGCTGCTACTACTTTCACCACCAGGAGATTACCTGCTGCTCCTGCCTCCACCACTAGAGGGAGGCTACCTGCAGCTCCCACTTCCGCCTACCTGCACAGAAGGCACAGGTATCGTTGTTCATCCATCATCAGTCCAAAGCACCTTTGACTATTGTTCCATAGTCCAGTTTCTTGTGTTCTTGTGCATATTTTAGCTTTTTAGTCTTGTTACCCATTCTTAACAGATGCATTTTTACTGCAACACATCATTTAAGTCCTGATTTTAAGAGTAACATTTGTACTGTTGATTTGACACCCGTGCATTCTGCCAGTTGTGTTGTTAATTCAATGCTTGTCTTCTTTTTATTCCTTCAGGCTATAATATTCAAGTATTGCTCATCATTGTTAGACAGCTTTTTGGGTCTTCCAGTCTGGGTTTGTCAGTTACAGATGATGTTTCTTTATACTTCTTGATTATGCTATGGATACCACACCTTGAAAATCGAGTGATGCAAGCTATTTCACTCAATGTTTTTCCTTCTTTATGCAAGTTAAGGTTGTTAAAATAGTAGAAAACACTAGTGGAGGCTTTAAGTAAATTGTTGATGCTCATAATGCATCAGATATATATATATATATATATATATATATATATATATATATATATATATATATATATATATATATATATATGAGAGAGAGAGAGAGAATTAGAAATGAAATGTACTGCAGCTTACTTGACTGTAGTAAATAAACTGACATTCACTAAATCAGATTGTGCTAATGAAAATATGAGAAAACTAGTGAAATAAAATATGACAATGTCCTTGCTGTGGTGTATTTAATATCGAAAACAGCAGAACGAACACACTGAAATTTAAACTGTAACTAACATGTAATGATAAGAGCAGCCTGTGTTAAATTACACACTGTCAGCTCAGGACTTGACTAATGCTGAGCATGGAAGCTGCAGCATGCAGTTTCCCATATCACAACTGTACACAATTAAAGGCAAGATCACAAATTCCACACACATTTTCCACCAGTCTTGTACTGCAAATGCTTTGATGCTCCAAAAGTCAATTTTTCTTGTTGATTTCGCCTTGCTGTGAGCAGTGCTGAAATAAAACTCCTTTGTTGCACTAATGGAGTACTTTGTCAGACATTACAAGCAGACCACTACTAGTCTTACATGCTTAAGCCATCCAAAATTGTGCCATAATGCACCATTTTAATCCCTTTTTTCAAAAATGGGGTGCAGGACCCCCAGGATAGAATAAAATTCCATGCCTTGAAATTATACAAACATGCACCTGTTACACTGGTTTATTTACATGTAAGACCCCATACACATTAAATTGTGTTACAGGGATGAAAAAGTACTCCCATTACCAGGCAAAAAGATTTTACAATGAGCTTTTGCTTCTCCTTGGTTTGCCTAATTCATTTGTGGCTAATAAAGCTCACAGAAACTCCAGACAGACCAAAGAGCAACATGTTCTCATGAAAACTAGTATCTGTTGTATTAAATAGTGTTTTTACTGCTGATTGCTAAGTGTCATCAGAGGGGTATAGGTTTTTTTGGGGTTTTTTTTTGGCCATTACAGTGACTATTAGCCTGTTTGTGGGCAACTGTTTTTGATGTGCCACTGTTTTAACCAATGGGGGTGGAAGTTTTAATCCAAGGCTCTGTATATTTTCACATGCTTCTCATTTGCCACATTTACTTGGCGTTATGACACTTTCTGTCCTGTTACCATTGTAAACACTGCCAGACTCACTCACACAACTTCTTTGGCTTCAGTTTTAGCAGCCTCACTCCTAAAAGAAAGAAAATGACCATGCATTTTAAATTTAATTAGGAGGTGCAATCAGCAACCAATTTCAATTCTGTATATGACATGTAATAAACCAACAATAGTATTCAAAAGAAAGAAGCAAAAAAAAAGTGATTTTCACATAAGCATCAATTAATGAATTCATTGTTGTATCTCTCAAAATTACTACAATGATTTGTTTTTTTGAGAGATACATTTTCATTAACATTAAATTAGTATTGAATTATCTAGTAACAGTACATTCAGACAATGATTTATTGTGGTAAATTATAGCAGAGCAATATTTGTTATAAAATATATCTATGGAGGCACCATAGATTAAATTCAGGTAACAATACCACGGTAATGGATTAACAAACTACGAAAATAATAATCTTATGGTGTAAATAAAGTTGTTAAACCTCAGTCTTGATATGCATAGAATGGGGCAATATAAATGCTGGTTTGTTTCTATTAGTTTCAATGCTGTTTTTTGAATGACATGGCCAAACAAAATTTCAAATTGCTTATGGCTTTTGGCCCATAGTTTTTATTAATTAAAAAACTGATCACGTCCAGACACTATCTAGAGTTAAATTGTCTCTCCTTGAAGAACGCTTTGGAGATGCCGAATACAAAGACCCACAAGTTTCATAATTATTCTTCAGAGGACAGTGAAATCAATACGGAGTATATTGAGAGCAATCATATGGACAGTTTAAACGGTCACAAGGCTGTAAAGGCAGGCCTCCTGGCCAGTAGAGCCTTTAATCGACTCTGGCAAATTGCAGTGACGTGTTCATTCTTTGCAGGCTGAAAAAAACAAATGTCCAGTGAAGTATTTTTTTATACCAGGTAATGGGACCCAGGGGCACTTAACTGATCTCCTGGTATAATTGCATTGAGATGTTTTGAATGAGCAGCTCAAAGAAGTCCAGTGATTTACAGATTACCACTCAAGCAGCTGATATATGGCACACAGTGTAAGAATGTATGGCTTCTGCCAGAGAGCTGCTTTCATGTTTCATATTACACTGTATAAATTAATCCAAATTCTAAAGCCAACTGCTAGGAAACAAGCCAGTAAACAGTCTAAGTTTCTATAAAGAGCTGTGTTTGCCAAAAATGTTTAAGCAGATATGTATTGAAGGGTGAATAACTTCAATAGTTGCCAACTGTCTATGGCAAGCCAAATGATCATTTTGAGATCTCTCATATTGCATTTTAAGATATCTTGAAATATTCTGAGATATTTGTAAAACGTTTAGAGATATCGCAAATTGAGTTACAGATATCTTTAATTGTGCAGTTAAGATATCTAAATTTAATTTTAAGATATCTGTAAATCAATTAGAGATCTCTAAAATGAAATAAAGAGATCTCAAATTGATTTACAGATATATTTAAATATGGAAATCATGTAGATTTTGCTAGCATGGGCCACAAGATATCTTAAAATGAGGGTTTTACAGATATCTCGAAATCATTTGAAGATATCTCGAAATAACTTCCTGTTCATTTAGAGATATCTCGAAATCATTTAGCAATATCTCAAAATAACATCCTGCTCATTTGAAGTTATCGCTAAATGGACTGGAAATCAATTCAAAACAGAGCATTTTCACAGGCAGTCATTTAGAGATATATTCAAATGACTTCCTGTTCATTTCTAGAGATCATATCTAAATCATTTAGCAATATCTCAAAATAACTTCCTGTTCATTTGGCAGTCTCTCTAAATAGGCAAGAAATCCATTCAAAACAAAAAGCGTAATCACAGGAAGTCATTTAGAGATATCTTCAAATGACTTCCTATTTATTTCAAGATAGCTCTAAATGATTTTATTTCAAGATAGCTCTAAATGATTTATCGATATCTATAATGAACAGGAAGTTATTTTGAAATATCTGTAAATGATTTAGATATATCACTAAATGAACAGGAAGTTATTTAGAGATATCTTCAAATGGTTTAGAGATATCTTAAAAAAACTAATATTATGATATCTCTAAATCATGCTAGCAAAATCCACATATCCAAATCATTTGAAGATATCTTTAAATAACTTCCTGTTCATTTAGAGATATCTCTAAATAGTTTAGAAATATCTCAGAATGAACAGGAAGTCATTTTTAGATTTTTCTAAATGCTCAATGTTTTGAATGGATTTCCTGCCCATTTAAGATAGCTCTAAATGAACAGGAAGTTATTTTGAGATAGCACTAAATGATTTAGTGATATCTCAAAAGTATTTAAATATATCTAAAAAACATTATGATCTATCTTAAAATGATTTAAGGATATCTGAAAATGCATTTTAGATAGCTCATTTAAATATGTGTAAATCATTCTGAGATACAGTGGTTTGCAGAAGTTTTAACCCCCCTACCAATAATGTTACATTTTGTTGAATTACAAATAATGTGTGCACAGTTTTTCAAACTAACGTTTTTATTCAAAGCTGTAGTGGTTAAAGTGAACACTGTTATATGAGGAAGCTAAATGTCAGCAAAACGAAAATGTACAAAATTAAATTTACTGGTTGCATCAGTGTTCAGCCCCTTAAGTCAGTACTTGGTCCTCACAGTAACATATCTCCTTTTTCTTTCGAAGTCAGAGGTCAGCTGGTGACACGACCTTAAAGGGTAATGGTTGTCATTCTCTTTCAGGGAACCAGGGTTATGATATTAACCTAATGTTCCCTTTCAATTGAATGACAACTATTACCGAATGGGAAGCTGTACGAAAACTGGTCGTGGCTCCAGATTACCGGTAGTACAGCCTCACGGTGATAGCCTCAGTCCACATGATGCCTAAGGGCATGCCGCCTACAACACCCTAGAGCACAAAGAGGGTCTTGCTCGGTTTGCAACATCAAGGCGGTAAAAACACTCAAATCTCTGACTACCTGTCCATGTAGCAGCATTGCATAACTCATCTAAGGAGGCACCATGAAGGAAAGCCCATGAAGTTTCCTGGCCCCTGGTAGAATGGGCTGTAATGTCCCCCAGTAACGTTGGGAGTCCGTCTGTTCATACGCCAAGCGTATCGCATCTGCCACCCAGTGCGCGAGACATTACTTTGATAGGGCCTGACCTCTAGAGCAGACAAACAGCTGGTTGGACTATCTTCAAGACGGCGTCCTATCCAGGTAACAATGCAGAGCCCGTACCGGGCATAGCGCGTGCTGTCTATGGTCCTCCTCTGACTCGTGCAGGGGAGGTATGAAAGTTTACTCGTCTGGCAGACATAATGGCTATTAAAAATGCCACCTTCAATGAAACAGGGAGCAGTTCTGCTGACGCCACGGGCTTGAATGGGGGACCCATAAGGGCCCACAGTACCAGTTCTAGATCCCACTAGGGGACCATACTTTTCATGGGAGGACGAAGCCTCCGAGCCCCTTTAAGAAATTGCACTGCCAGGAAATGTGCCCCAGGGAACACTGAATCAATTTTGTCATGGCACACTGATATTGCTGCCAGGTATACCTTCAAAGTGGATGCTGATTTTCCTGCGAAAAGCAAGTGTTGTAAGAAGGTTAATATCGTCTCAATCGGGCAAGTCACAGGCTTGGCTGGGTTTGAGTGCCATAAGATCCCCTCCGCTTGACTCAGGAGGTCCTTGCACAGCAGGAGCTGCCACGGCTGATCTGTGTCGGAGAGGAGAGCAAACCAGGGGCGTCTCTGCCATCTGGGTGCAACCAGCAAAACCTGTGCTCTCTCCACCCTGATCCTCTCTAGTGTCAGGGGTAATAATGGTAGCGGAGGAAACGCATAAAATAGCCCCTGTGGCCAGGGGTGAGCTAGCGTGACTACTCCCAGGGGTCCCCCGTCTCTCTCCATGAAGAACCATAGGGGGCAATGATTGGACTCGGCTGTGGCAAAGAGGTCGACTTGTGCAGCTCGAAACCTCTCTCAAATGTGTTTCACCACTTGAGCATGCAACCTCCACTCCGAGCTTTCTGGAGCTCTTCTGGACAGGAGGTCTGCTGCCTTGTTGTCCACACTGGGGAGGTGAACTGCCCTGATGGAACGCAAGGTTCTGTGTGTCCAGGACAGGAGTCTGTACGCAGCGTGGTGAAGGCCTGGCGAGCGCAGGCCGCCTTTGTGGTTTATGTAGGCTACCACTGTAGTATTGCCGGCGAAAATAGGATATCGCCAGACTCACTGCTTGCAGCTCTTGGGCATTTATGTGCGCTTGCTGCCAATGTCCCTTCCACTGACCTCTTATACCTCTCCCATTCCAGACCGCTCCCCAGCCCAGGCTGGTGGTGTCTGTAGTGACCACTTCCCTTCTGTGGGGGGATCCGAGGGGAGATTCGAGGCGCAGATTGCCTAGACGGAGCCAACACTCCAGTGTCTTCCGGCATTGTCTGGACACTCGCACTAGCCGGTAACGATCTCAGACTGGGTGCATCTTGAGTGTATTTACCCAGGCTTGAAGCATGCGCATTCTCAGCAGCCGAAGTGGAAGGATTCTCGAGGCGGCTGCCATCAGCCCCAAAAACATTTGATATACTTTGACCTGTAGGAGAGCATCCTCTCTGAACAGGGAGAGTGTGGCCTCCAACGACTGAATCCTGTCTTCCGACAGTGAGGCATCAGCGAGAGGCCAAATGGCAGCATGCAGAATTTGTATGCCTTGCCTTGGAAGGCAAAGCGCAGATATTTTCTGTGCGCGGGACGGATCAGGACGTACAAGTAGGCATCTTGCAGGTCGATCGATGTGAACCAGTCACCCAGTTGGACGGACTGGATCTGATCTCCTGCTGAAGGAGTATCGCTATCGCTGGTTCGACAATGGTGAGGAGCACACCCTTGAAGGGTGGTGGACCAATGCGGAATTGTAGAGCGTATCTATATCTCATTGTAGATAGCACTCAGGAGTCCTGGGTGCAGCCTTGCCATGGGTCGTTGCCGTTGGTCAGTCCGGCTGTAGGGAGGTTTGGTGGCAGCTGGGGCCCCTCAGGGGCAGTCTCCATTGGGCTAGGGAGGGGGCGGGTCTTTCTTAGGCCTCAGTCTCCAGCTGGAGAACCAGTTACTCCTGGCCTGCAGTGGTCCCTTGCTGCTGGCTCTGCCTCTGCCTGCTTGTCTATTCTGGGGTAGAGGGCGGTGTTCAGACCCTTTTACCACAGCAGGCTGTGAATGCCACCTTGGGCATTGACGGTAAGCTGGAAGGTGCGAAAACTTGGAGGTGACCTCCGTGGCCTTGTGGGTCCTCTCAAGGCTTACATCAATGGTCTCCCCAAATGTCTGCCCTGGTGTAATGGGGGCATCCAGTAACGCCACCTTCTCAGTCTCCACGACCTTGGCTTGCTTCAGCCACAAATGCTGGCAAGTGGCCACCACCTCTGCCAGCGACCTCCCTGATGCCTGGCCTAACTCCCCCATTAGGTCAGTCATCACCCTTGCCAGCACCTGGAACTCCCCTGTGTCTGCTTCTGTAGCCCTTTCCTGCAGCCTCTCTGCTAACTGGTTTTGGTAGAGCACAAGTATAGCCATGGCATTCGCTGCTCGGACTGACAGCGCTGCCAATGTGTACACCTTTTTAAGCATCGCCTCCATTGTCCTGCAAGGCTGGACGGACAGGCTGGGTCCTTATCCCCCTTGATGAAGGTGGAACCTTGCACCAATACCATGATCGTGTCCCTGACAGTGGGAAATGTGCCTAGGCCAGCTTCTTGGGCTTCTGCAGTGTGCAGCAGAGACTCTGCTGTTCTGGAGGCTGAGGGTGCAGATGCTGCGTTGCTCCAGGAGGAGCACACCAGTTCCAAGAAGTCCTGGCATAAAGGGAGGGCATGCTGTGGGTGCCCTTTCTGCTGAATGAAGCGGTTGCCCTCCTGTTCCATCGGCCAGGGAATGTCTGTGGCTGCAGCTGCACGCTGCGTTAGCATCCAGAACTCTTCCCTCTGCAACACATACGTCAATGGCGGTAAGTAGCCCCCCACCGTGGCCTGCCCGAAGTGGCTGGGTCCGAGACATCCGATCTGGATGCCGTGAAGGACAGCTCGTCTGGGCTAGGAGGTCTAGGTAGTGGGGATGGAGAACTAGACTGTGGGGGTTGGGACTGCCCGATGGTAGGGCAAAAAACATTAACACTAAGCGAAAAAACTAATGGTGACCTGTGACTATTCAACAATTTACTCACAGACAGGTGAGGAGACTCATTTCACCACATACCCTCTTCAAAAACTGAATGCCACTTTAATTTACAAGCTAAAGAAAGCAGATGGCACAGCTAGGTGAGAGGTATAAGAGCCTCAATAGATAGTTATCTTCTCCAACTTCGTTATCCTCACTCAATATTTAAAGGGCTGCAAGCTGATTTTATGGATTTTACTTTAAACCCCCCTCAGTAACACAGAACTTTAGAACTCTCACCAAAAAATTACAAAGAATACTGCATGGGCGGTGAGGTGAGAGATGCTTGGATTTATGTAGCATCCCACCCCTCATGTGGGCATTACATTCTTATATCACATACTGCCCCATGCATTATTCTCTATATAAAATAGTACTGATCTGATACAACCATTTCTATCAGATGGCAATGACGTCACATTAAATTCAGTTTCAGTACATTGTACAAAAGAGCTTTCCTGTATAGAAGTATGGTAATTTAAATAAGTCCTAACCAGACCTTCAATCATTTGATTAGAACATTGTTTAATATTACTTTTGATGCAGGCAACTCTGGCTCTTGAGATCAATTCTAGTCTGGGTTCAATTAATTAATTTAGAACTTTCTTGGAATAAAGACCTGGTCCCATTATTATAAGATGTGTGCTCAAATTGATCCTGATTGATCAATCTCACCTGGAGCCTTGAAGTGGCCCCAGTTACCCAGAAACAGTGTGGTTTACCCTACATAAGCAGTCTATGGAGTGTATTTGTAAAGATATAAAAATTATTTCAGAAGAACACAAAGTGAACAGCAAAAACAAAGTATATATTTTCTGATGCAGAGATAAAAAGTAATTGTCTGAAGTTCATGCTAGGACAAAATCTATAGATACATAGATATTACTAAAGTTAAACACAAATATAAAACAAATGTTTTTACAGAAGTGAATGGATCTTGAGGGCCAGAGCTAAAGCCTCTGGTCATAAATTTACTAAGCACTGGGCATTTTGCCTGTTTTTTTTTGTTTTTTGTTTTTGTTTTTTTTATCAAAGTGGAGAATATAAAGTCTTTTTTAAAGCAGAGGTTGCTCAGGTTGGGTCCTACAGAAAGGATAAATTCACTTCAGCCAAAGTCAAAGTGATAAAGAACATGATGAATCTGAGCAAACACAGTACATTATAAAATGCTTTTAAAAAAAGTTATAGAAGTAATGATCAGTCAATACATACAAGTTTTATGGTAGAAAGAAAAATAATATTGATTTATGACACGATTTCTACCTGTCACCTGTGGATGTACAGTTTTTAAACCAGTTACAAAGTGTTATTACAAATCCAGCCCCAGTGGAGGCATAATAATTTGTTATGGCAACAGTTAAAAGTGAACCATGAATGTAGATGAGTCTAGCTCTTTTGCATGGTAGTTAAGGTGCTTGCTTGTGGTATACAAGGTTGCCAAATCAAGCCCTCCTCATGCACCATTTTAAAAGAAAAGAGGAAGATTAGTCATTAATTCTATGTAAGGGAATGGGTCAGTTGCCACCTCAGTGGTGAAGGAAGTTACTAAGCACTATTTCCAAAATCTAAGGAAGGCACAATATTAGTCTCTAACACACACCTTCCTTAGGCATTTCAAATAAAGCACATTTTATGTTACTCAGAGTTGCCTTCTTAAAGTCTGATGAAAATAAAACACATCTTTAAGCATGTGATTGAAGTGTTGTGTTCAGTTTGCTAGAAGTGATTGGGAAAACAGATTTTCACAACCAGACTCCAGATTCAAATAACTTTGTGGAATTTTCCAGGAAAGGATTTGTCTTAAGTTTCCTTTGATTTTGAATCCCTTCTCCCTGTTGTTTTCATAGCTGCTTTTAAGATAAAAAGCATTTTTAGCACTATGATCTCATTCAAAACAAGAATTGTATTAACCCACTAAGGGTCCCTTTGCAAAATAAATGATTCATGACTAATTACAGTGCCGTGAAAAAGTATTTGCCCCCTGTCTGATTTTCTGCATTTTTGCACATTTTTCACATTGAATTTAGTCAGATCTTTTTGTGGGTTGTAGTAGCATATACAGTACAGTAGAGGGAGTCTGAGAAACAAAATGACACCAAAGTCTGGTGCTTCTTTCATTTGTTTGGTGTGCAAGGTATTCAGGTGTGAAAAAAGTTATTCCCCCCTAGTTAACTCAACCCAATTAAAGGGTTAGGTAGGGTCAGCTGTTTGAATACTTTGGTTAACAATCAGGCCTGATTTGGGCCAGCCCTACCCAAAATAGATCTGACTAACTTTGGCCCTTACCATCAGAGTGAAGTTGTCAGCACACACGTTCTAGAGGCACATCATGCCACGATCAAAAGAAATTCCTGAAGACCTCCGGAAAAAGGTTGTTGATGCCTATCAGTCTGGAAAGCATTACAAAGCCATTTCTAAGGCTTTGGGGCTCCACCACACCACAGTTAGAGCCATATTGTCCAAATGGAGAAAGTTTGGGACTGTAGTGAATCTTCTCAGGAGTGGCCGTCCTGCCAAAATATCTCCAAGAGCAAGGCTTAATCGTCCAGGAAGTCACAAATAACCCTAGAACAACATCCAGGGATCTGCAGGCCTCTCTCACCTTGGCTAAGATCAGTGTTCATGACTCCACCATCAGAAAGACACTGGGCAACAATGGGATTCATGGCAGAGTAGAAAGGCGGAAACCACTGCTCACTAAGAAGAACATGAATACTCGTCTCAAGTTTGCTAAAATGCACCTGGATGATCCTCAAGAGTTCTGGAACAATGTTCTATGGACAAATAAGTCAAAAGTGGAACTGGATGACTTGCTATCATTGAAGGAATCATGAGAGATTTCTACAGGAGAATGTCAGGCCATCTGTCCATGAGCAGAAGCTGAAGTGGGTGTTGCATAACTTTCTTTAATAAATGTAATAAGTATCAATTTAGTGTTATTTGTTCACTCAGTGTCCCTTTTATGAAATATAAAATTTTGGTTGAAGATCTGATAACATTGTGTTCAAAAATGCAGAAAATCAGATAGGGGGCAGATACTTTTTCACGGTACTGTAGATGTAACAAAGCCTTCGACTCTGGCTCATCTGCACTCTTTCAAACACTGACCCAGACACAGAAACAGTTTTTTAGCGCAATTGTGCACATTTATTAACCACTAACAAATAATAAATAAACAAAATAAATGCCTAACTCCTTCACAGAGCACTGACTACACTTTTTTTTTTTTTTTTTTTTTTTTTAATAAGTCCCTGACTACCACACAGGTCAGAAAACCCATTTACCACTGTTTACCTACACTTGTACACACAGTACCTTTTTTTAGACCACACAGGTCTCTCTTCCATGCAGTTTCCTCAGCCTGGCACATAGCCCTGAGTGCAGGACTTGCACCTCTTTTATGCAGATGATCATTAACTCTATTGGAGCCAGGTGTTCCTCTGACTCCTCCCATGGCATTCTGGGGAATGTAGTGTCCCTCACTACCTCTCCTCCCCCTACTCTGCCACATGCTTAGATTATCTAGTGGTGTGGAAATGAGATAAATATGACAATACAAAAATAATAAGTGTACAGTTAGATAAATTAAAATGAGCTGCTTCGCAAATTCACATTCAGCGGGGCTTCTCAAACTGGGAGCTGGGAAACCCCTGGGGAGCAGCAAGATTGTTTCATACAAAATCTCCAAAATGACCCTGATAAGCAATGTTCCCCAGACTGGGGGATCAGTTAGTTTACACAAATGCTGCTGTTAGATGCTTGGTTACAGTATTTCCAATGTAACATTGATTTTAGCTTGTGCCCGCTCAACAGCATGTACCGTTGTACAGCAAAAACGGTTGATTGTAGGGAGAACAATAAATTACTGCACATTATTATATAAATAAATCAATAATTTCAGTGCAAGTTTGATATTTTCTTCCTATATAAAAAAAATAATCCATACTGCTCCCACTTATCTTTACAGGCAGGTTTATGTTACATTTGCAGTCAGGCAGTGTACAGTCATTATGGAGCGGTTTCTCATATGACACGAAACATAATGAAAGCACTCAAACAAACAAGCTCTCACTGAAGGTATCAAAATCAAAATGTTGTAAGTGCAATGCTGAGTATATTCAGTTTGGAATTGCCTGTGTTGCAAAGAAAGATGGCCTTGATTGCCTAATATGTGTGATCTGCTTAGAATTGCTGTCCGAGTGCCTCATTACTTTCTAATTGGTTTTCTTTCATTTTTTCAAAATGTTCTTTGCAATGAAAGTAAGGTATTCCGTTCTGACCCTATAGCAATGAAGTAACTATTTTGCATTGTGCTAGATGTAATGTAACGTGAAACAAGTAATGTGATTGGTAGAGCAAGTTTCTAGCTGTCTGTATATTGGATGGATAAGGACAGTTAGCCTTGTCACATTCTAAATCACTGTGCCGTCTCAATTTAATTCACTCACTTACAGCTGTAACTATGAAACTGAGTGATCAAATTACCTGCAAAAAATCTCAAAGTAGTAAGACAGGCCGGTTTGCCTGAACAACAATTACATGAACTGGAAGATAGCAAAACAGAAAAAAATACCCAAAAATAATAAAATCGCTGTCTTTATGCTCACTCACCCCAACTTTGTCATTTCAAATAATGTCTTTTTAACAGTTTGTAAATGCTAAAGTAAAACACAAAAAGACACTGGTGCATATTATCCACTCCTCTGACACAGATCTTGAACAAAATATTGAAATCCGATACGTCACTGATTTTTTTTATTCCTCACGTCTGTTCTGTGTGTCTGCAATGATGTAAAGAAAAAAAATAACTCTGTGCCGTTTCAATGGCAATGTGCACATTATCAAAAAATGTGATTTACCTTCTTTTACATGTTTTAATTGAATTGGTTTGCTCATCTTAGTGTGTAGTTCAAAGCTATACATGGGACTACTTTATTTGGCATAAGGTTATTTAATAAAAAAAAAAAAAAAAAGCACTAAATTCTTGGCCTTAAACATGATTTATGCATATTTCTTTAAATCCACTGTTTGCACAGGAGTCAAATATGGGTCAAAGGTCAAGTTAATCTTGTAGAGGAATATGCCATTTTGATGGCACTATACCGTGCTATTATGCCTTTTTTCTGTGAATGGCTGCAAATATAGCCTTCATCCATGTAATATTTTATAACACAGCTTGGAAAAATAACAACCTCCGATTGGTTAAACAGCATCACATGACAGTGAGTATATATAGCGTATACTATGGCTTGCATACTAATGAGCCGCTTCACACTGAATAAATCACTATGCACCACTACATTCTAAATTCCATGACAAACTGCCATTTTATATTAGTTACAAAACCATTGACAAAAGTGAGTTACATTCCACCTATTTCCTTTAATATATTTGGGGATGAAACTCCAAATAACTAGTACAACACCAACTTTGAGTGAAGACAGCAGTCCACCTGAAAATAAATAAACTAAATTACTAACAAAAACATCTTTTGAGATCTGAAAGGATGAAAAGACTTAAAAATGTGTGTCTCGCATATAACAAGTCATAAACTCACCTCAAGATCTGGCTTCCGCATCCATCACAGCAGCTCTCCTGCCTCTCAGTGTTATTTGAAACTCCGCCCAGACCATCCATATCATTAGCTTGTGCTCAGTCCTCTAGTTTCAAGATGCCACTTTTGATGCATAAATTCACAATAAACAGAGATGTGAAATTTATTTTTAATAAGTGAACAATAAATTAAATATGGGACTATATTACACTGCAGATGTATACACAATATCCATTTCAGGTTTTGTCTTAATTTAAAATGTGTTTTAATTATTTTAATTCACCAAAATGACAGGTAGCCATGAAACCACTTCAGGCCGTGCAGTTCCGATGATATAAACTATAAACCACTTCTGACATGGTATATCATTGGAACCACACAGCCTATCCTGGTTTATACCTTACGTATTACCGTTTCACTCTCTCATTCATATATATGTGGGTGTGTGTTCTGAGCACACTCTTAAACTCAGGAGAGACATTTAAGGAGGGCAGAAATGTTTTAAACTCCTGTAAATGGTTTTGTTTGTGTACTGGGCTTGCTATATGTCCAGACATTTTTAATAATCCAGATAATCACACAGACTCATTTAATTTAAGGTTTTAATGAATCAGAGCAGTTGTAGTGCTTGTTCAGTTTATTAAATGGTTGGTTGCGCAGACCACCAAAAATTCCAAGTAATAAGCAATCTGGGCGATCCAGTGCCTTTACAGGTTTAACAGCATTAGTACTTCAATACAGTAATACAAATATGATTATTATATTATCAGCCTTCAGGCTATGTAATGAAGAAAGTTAGAGCACCCATAGCTACATTCTAAAATATTCGATGTATCACTCTTAAGATTAAAACATAATTTCTATATTTTATAGCAATGCATCCAATATAAACATATGCAGTATAAGGAAGTGTAGGATATGAAAAATAAGAACCGTCTTCAAATACAGACAGTTCCGACTTTGACCAAACAGCAACCAGAGCATGGACCACGTCAGCTTGCAAGATCAAGTTCAGTGTTATCGAATGGGGTCTTGCGCTGGGCTTATATAGGATTTTCACTCCATTGACTACATAAAGAGTCCCAATTAAATCAGATCAATCTGCCTTGATAGTTCTTTTCTTTGAGTTAACTACAGTATATATTCTAGAAGGATCAACTATTTTTAAAACTAATTGGAGTTATATAAAAACAAACATTCAAAATCAATTGAAAATAACTAATTTCCAAAATATCGGAACATGATCTCAGTTCTCATTTTCAACCCTTCCTTTCTCTAAAAGGTTAGGTGAATTAAAGTTCACAGGATCTTTTGCTACAAAGTACAATACAAGTTTGTGTGTATTAAAAAAGATGCTGTTGTATACATAACATCAACTTTTTAGCGTGTTTTCAATGGGCCAGTTTAACGTCATATACAAATGGGTGCTAACAAAGTATTAGACAAAGACTGTAGGGGTTTATCATAAGCCTTTGAATAAAACCACTAAGCATACAGTTGCCAGTCCAGTTATTTTCATTTAAATTCAGGCTATGATGAACATGTTAAATATAATAGTCTCATATTTACTTTATCATGCTTGGACTAAGCCTGACCTCTCTGTTTCAAAAAATTCCTCTGCACAAGTAGGTTTCAGACCCTGTTTACTTGCCAAGGCTAGTGTTTTAATTGATATGAAACTCTAGTGTGAGCATTTTTCCAAATTCACCGCATTGTCATTTTTGGCTGACAAACATCAACCCAATTAAAGTCGTTACCTTTCTGATAAGAACTGATACTATAGACAACTTTTTTTTTTTTTTTAATTTAAATGAAATGTTCTCTCGGCTGTCAAGTTTTCATAAATTTGTATAATATACACTGAAGAGAATGGACATTATCCCATATACTCCCTTATTCTGGTACCAAAAGGTATTTCGTTTAATATTAACAAGATCACTCATTATAGAAAGGACCTTGGCTTTTAAATTGCTTACCACCAAAAAATCCTGTTTCGTTGATTTCTCATGCCCAGCACCACTCTGCTACAAGCAAGTAAAGGTGAGGTCACCAAATGCATTATTTCTCTTTAGGAAGTCTGTATAGTAAAGTTATTAAATACAGTTAACACCTTATTGTCTTACATTCAAACTTAACCATTCCTGTGTTTTTATTGCAGTAAAACCTTTATATAAATGAAACATTTATATTCTTTAGTGTAATTGATATTGTAATGCCTAGAAGACTTTGTTTAGTTGAAGACATAAACAGAACTAATTCTTAAATTGATTAAAATGATTGCTCCTGCTTTTACAGTCTGTATTACAGTAGAGCCTTAAACAGGCAAAAACACTTGTTAGTTTAGATTCTGTTTTTATTAAATCAAAATACTTAAATAATATTTATTTTCAGAGTTTTGTCACTGTTAGATCAGAATATTTGTTTAATTTAAAAACCCTATGCTTAGTAACACAAACAAATTAAATCAAATACATCTTTTTAGTTTCAAATATCATTGTCTAAAGAGGGTTACTTTTTGTTTTTGCTAATTTGCAATACCTAGCCTCTGTGTTCAGTTGTTTAAAAACGATGGCTTAATTTTTCAAGCTAATTAAATGAGATGCCTGCTTCTGCCAAGGTTACAGGGCTTATATATATATATATATATATATATATATATATATATATATATATATATATATATATATATATATATATATATATATATATACACACACACACACACATACACACACACACATACACATACATACACGAAATCTTACAATATTCCCTTAAACCAATACAATGCATACTTAACATTATCTCAAATGTGTCTTAATTTGTTTATAACATTGTCATGGTCAAGAAGATCAACTCTTCTGTTATAATAAACATTTAATATGTTCTTTCAACAGTTTAACTTTGAATGATTTTATAACATGTATTTCTAATTCAGATACTTCAATATAGCAGTCTTTCCTAGAAATTGTAATTTTATTTTACTCCATTGGTATACACCGAAGGTGAGAGGTTAATTTTAATTAGGCACCTGCTTGGCTGCAAATGCAACCTTGAATATTAAAATTTAGGACTGCTATACTTTTACTTAATGTTTTTTTTTTTTTTTTTTCTCAAATCACATACCTATCCTAGTTTGATTGGTTCTGGCATACTAACACTGTTCCATAGATTTTGCCATTCTGTTCTTGCTGGATTAGAATGTTTTAAGCCTCTGAGTCCAATTAAAAAAAGAAGCCTCTGCCTGATAAGGGAGGTTTGGAACTTTCAGCAGGTTGGCCTGACCTTCAATGCAATGAACAGGCCTTACACAGATTTGCTATTTTTACTTTTGCAGTTTCACAAACGTTCAATTTGTATCCCAAAGATCATCCTGCTTCCAGTAGTGGTGACAGTCTTGGGTCAGTTTCTGCTCTCAGCGAGTCAGTCAAATCCACCACAAGTGTGGGTGACTGTCTTTAAAAGCCCGATACCTGCAAAAACTTAAATCTTGTTAGCAGGGCTCCCATCTCTACATTCTCATTACCATCATCAGGGCGAAGACTTAAAATAAATTAAACTGTTTCTTTCAAACAGCCATCTCTGCCGCATACACCTGTCAGTCAGGATCTGCATTACCCGTGAATCTTGATCCAAGCTGTCTTTCTGATTTCCCTAAACCCCAACTGAGATTATATGATGCCAGCCTCCTTGCTGTACATAGCCTACCCAGCTATGGAAGGCAACTAGAACTAAAGAGCAACTCTTGTACACCTTAACACAAAACTATCAGAAATATAAAAAAACTGAGCATTTTCAATAAGAAGCACTCTGAATGATTGCAAACATCACAAAAAGGTAAGGGAATGGTCAAATATAGGAATATTTCATTTGAAACCACTTGTTCTACAGCAAGTTAAAGTAAGCCAAGGGAGAGACATATTGAGACAAGGCAAACATTAAGATAAGGAAATATGTGCAGTTGACCCTATCTCTTATGATATAGGAGTGTCTTCTCAGATGAGCAAGTGAACTGCGAATTGAGACAACTCTCGAATGCCATAAGTCATCAACTGTACACATTACCTTGTTAGAAATCATGTTTTAATAATAAAAAAAAACATGGTTAATAACATTGTCCTATATCTAGAGTTTTTGTCAGCTGGTACGGTACCATGCACAAGTCATCTCTTATGGTAAAAATAGATTAATAGGAATGTCCTGAATTCTGTTATTTTGATCAGCTGATAGTGTCTTAGAGAAATCACAGTGTCATATGATTAAGACTTTGGGGTTTAGAATTGTAAAAAAGTAAAGCATACATTTTCTATTCATTAGTTCCCTCCACCCATATTTGGACATTGTCAGTAAATATTTTTATTAACCAATAAGTCATTAAGTAGGATAACCCTTCAGAAAAATCTTAAGAAAGTGATTCAAGACATACTTCTATGCTATATAAACAGAATTTCAATTTCACTCACAGCAAACTAAACATATTTAAAGAAACGTCTCAGTAACATACATCTCCCAGCGCTACGGCTTTGAATTCTAAATTAGAGCTATCAGTTTGGCCAAAGAGTAGATTACCATGACATATCAACAGTACATACAGAGTATTACAGAATAAATGGCAACACATTGACTGATTTTCAGTATGTGGAATAATGTCTTCTGTTCTGAAGTACAGATGGATGGATATAGACAGACACCTCCATATACCCCACAGTGAATCTCACAATAACTTACTGTATGTTAATTATTTAGCAGCTAAATAATGTTAATACCATGTTTTATTACAATTTAGTAAAACAGATACATGTGTGTTAACTTTCTAGAATTTGTCTGCAGTGCTTTTAGCCAAGAAAATAATATTGTATAATAATAACAATACATATTTGAATTGGAGGATTATAAAAGAACGGGCACTTCTTTCAAGTTGCTTATAGCTAACATAATAAATCCATAATATTACCTTTTGTGCACTACATACTGTATGTCTTAAATGTGCAATTTTGAAAGTAACATGCAAAGCAAACATTTCATTACAATGCTAAGTTAAAGAATGCTCAGTTTGCAAGCCATGCTTTTAGTTAGTGTTCCACTTCCTGTGTTATTTCCCCAACCCTTTCAACGGCATGCTTTTCAGCCAGCAACATGCTTTACCTACTGAGGAAAAATGGCCAGTGTTTTAAATTGAAAATACATGTTTGCTGTTTTTATCAAAATGGAAGTGCAAACCAGGCAATAGTTACTGTTTGGGGTGTTGTCAGGAGGTAAGTGGTGGAGGTAAGAATGAAAATGTCCAAACAGTTCAATTGAATTGTAAAAACATTTGTATTTAATTAACCAAATAATAACAACCCATCCCTATGCCAGCAGTGGTGTAGGGAAAGCCAATACGCTAGGTTTCAGACCCTAAAGAACACATGCATCACAATGGTAATCGACTCTTGGTGCACAGGCAAGTGCTCCGTGTCCAAGACTGCCGATGCTGCACTGTGCGGTGCTGCATTGTGCTGTGATTAGAGTCTTTGTATTGCCAAACTCCTACCTGTGATCAGCCCTGCGCCACGGTCTATCCAATCATTCCATGCCCCACAGCTGAACACAATGGATTTATTTAGGAATCTCACAGCTACGCACTTTCTCTAAATTGTCCGACTTCCGGTTTCCATCTACCGTCAAGTCAACCTATGGGAAAGCGTACCACCGACTTTTATACAGCGCCCTTTCTGGTTGGGGGGGAGATTTGCAGATTCCTTCTCTCCCTGTCACAGGTGTATAATATAAGAGATTTATTTTCTCTTAAGTCTTATTGCTTTCTTTTATGTTCCCTTTCTACCAAACCCCCTATCTCTTTGACCAAAGGTTAGACAATGCAGTTTCAATTTGCAAGTAAATGAAGAATGATGCAATGCTGCCTGGAGATTTGGAATAGCTTGTTTTTCTGGGGTCTGGGAGGTTGAGAGCCATGGAGATGTGTATCTTTTCCTCCCTCTCACTTTAGCAGAGAAAAAAATAAACAAACCAGAGGTGGTCTTTTTTCTTGGAGCTATTGCATGCATTGCTGATTTAAACTTAGTGTGACCAGAATACATTGTGATCAAGTAAAAAAAAAAAGCCCTGAACAGACCCTAACCAAACCTTTGAAAATGGGCCATGTGTAGTCCCGAGTTGCTCACCTGGTAGAAGTGCAGCCAGTGTAGGTTTATATCCTAGCTGTGCAAAGTAGGCCAGTCTTCACTGGGGACTCCAAAGGCAGTGTCACACTGGCTCAGACACTCCTGTGGGCTAGGGAGTGTGACAGGCTGGCGAGTGGAAAGAGGCCCAGAGACAGACTGCAGTTCAAAAAAATAATACTTTAATTATAAATAAACACAAAATAAAAGGGCACAAGGGCAAAAACAAAGATATTTAAACACAAATAACAAAACACAACTTACAAAAATAAAGGTTTCCAGGCTGGGCAATGCCTTCACTGGATTAGAAAGAAAAGAAAACAAGAAAACAAACAAACAAACAAACAAACAAACAAACAAACAAACAAACAAACAAACAAACAAACAAACAAACAAACAAACAAACTCACTCACTCACGGGAAGCTGAGGCCTCCTTTTATGTCAGGTGGCTGGGTGCTGATTGATCGTTAATTATGCTAATCAACCTCAGCCACCTGAACACAATAAACCCAGGCAGGCAGGGGAATTTAACCCCATCCCTGCCAATTTATAAAGGGCAGAGCTCTGCTCTGCCACAGGGAGGTAAAACCGGCAGGGAATGTTTCATTGCTTTACAGCGAACCCTGTTGGCCAGACTCCCAGCGTGAGCTTATATCACACATTTGCAGGGCTGGGCTTTGTCCTCCAGGGGTCGTTAGCTCACTGACATTCGCTCTCGTGTTCCTGGGTGAGAAAGGAAGCTGGCTCGGCTGTGGGATCAGAGGATGTCCATTGTCTCCTGAGCCATGTTGGCAATTGCTATGGGTGAAGAGAAAAGCAATTGGGCATTCCAAATTGGAAGAACATCAGGAACAAAATTATAATTGGACACACTAAATTAAAATTCAGCGAAGAGCAACCAGGGCTTAAAGGGAAGAGTTATTGAGGGAACTGAATTTCTTTAGCCAAGGGAAAGCTGAGGGAACATAATTTGGGGGTCTGTGATTATCTTTAAAACCTTAACGGAGCTGACAAAGTTAACCATAGCACAGAAACCAGGACCAGAGGACAAGCTGGAAGCCATGGAAAAATCGTTACACCGCTTCACAATACTTGACATATGGTGATAGCCTGTAATTATTAAAGTGTTACCAAACTACAATAAAAATGTATAAAAAAACAAACAAGCTAAAAAAAAGATGGGTTTCCAGATATGCAGTTTGCAGTACTGTCAAACAAAGGGCTTTATCAGTAGTCTGCTTCAAAAACCATTCACAGCAGTAAGAACAACCCTTAGATGGATAAAATATGTTTTTAGAAATCAATACATTTGACAGCATTGTCTCTGAAGATACAACACTGACCAAAGTTATGAAAAAAATGTTTCAGCAGTTTCTGTATCATCTAGCCTGAAATCTATACTTTATTTGATTTATATTTTAAGTGTACAAGAAATTGCTTTGTCTAAATTGATGGCAGTCTGTAAATGATTGTGAACTTCTATTGATGTACTATGATATACTATCAGATATTCATTGACTTTGACAGTAAAAAGGTTAAACGAGACACATATTTTCTATAAGGTACTGAAATTGGAGCTGTATTTCGATGTGTGGTTGCATTCCCAGCATTTTCATTCATCTGAAGAATAACTGAAGGATTTTCCTTCTGTTTCCCCTGCCTGGACCTCTATGGGTCACTTGCAGTGTACCAAATGTAGGGCCCTTTCACACCTAGTTTGTTTGACTGTTTGATGCAGATTGAAGTGTCGTTCGGTTTATTTGAAGCTATATATGAAACCTCCGACAGTAACGTAATCGCACCAGGATGCGAATCAAACCAGACGAATCGAGAGCACTAGAAAAGGTGTGTTTACGACATTGCTCCAACAAAACTGTTTGCATTGTGAAAGCAAACACATTTATTTTCACTTGGAAATGAACCGCTCCAAACAACGAACTAAACTGTGGAAGTGACATAATTGATCAAACACCAAAGAAGTGTCCAGCCTTTTCATTCAAACACCTCTGACAAACTACTTGGAAAATGTCTTCGCGAGGGATGACCTGGAGTACTGCTGAAACAAAAGCTTTACTTGAAGTATGGGCTGATGTATATGTAGGCTAGAGTACAGTTTCTATTTCTTACCACCAGGGGGAGCTAGTTTAATTGAGATCCACTGGGGAAATGTCTTACTGTACCCTCTATTCTATTGTGACCTCCCACATGTCAGAGGTCAATGTTTTTGTTTTGTTGTGAAGGTAAGCCGCATGGAATTATCCCTTTTTATCTATGTTCAAATCTTACTTTAAAATTGCCATCCATTGTTGTTATCATTTGATATTAAGTACATGTTAACCCCCTTTGATTTATATTGGTTGTCAAAACATGTTATGTTATATTAAAAAAAAAAAAAAAAATCTTAAAAAATATATATTTTTGATTTATGGTTATACAGGAATGCTGGGCATTTGTATTTTCTTTTGGAAAATCTCTTATATAAATTTTAGTTTTTAAAACAATATTTTTATTTAAAACAAACAATATTTTTGTTTTCTCTTGTCAAGACTGGATGACTGTCTGGATGTGACTGCACCAACAAAAGAACTAAAAAACAATAAAACTGTTTGATCTCCCGCAAAATCAAATGGTTGAATTACTTTTATTGTCAAACTAAATTAAGAAATAAGAAAACAACACTACACAAAGTCACCATAATAACTACAGTAGGGTCTGAATATTATTTGAAAGATTTTTGCTGTTACTGATATAGTACTGTATTACATTTTTGTTTTGTTTTATTACAGGCAGAGTTAGTGTGTCGGTAGTATTAGTAGGGCTACATAAGGTGGTCTTACATACACGTCCAGGAACAACTGGAAACAACACAAAAACACAAAGATTTACGTTTCTTCTGCGGTTATTTGGCGGTTATGTGCTGAAAGCACCAAATAACACACAGGAAAAGCGAGAGTGCAGCAGGTACAGTACCTTTATAGACCTTATTCACGCAGCGGCCATGTTTGGTTGAAAACGAGGCTTGGTATGCAAGCAACTGTCATGGCCGCCACTGCTACTGATAGTATCACTATGTGGACGAAATCTTTAATATGTGTTCCTCAAATAAAAGTTGAAGAAATTGATGATTGGGCAGATAATAATGCAATGATTCTGAAAAATATACAGCAGAAAGAGTACAGCACTTGGATCGAGGGTTATATTCATGAAGTAGAAGGTAAATTAGCAAGCATATTTGTGATCAGAAAGTGAATAAGCTGCTACTAGAATATCTAAAATATGTTTAGATCTCGCAGTTTTAGTCAGAGAACGTTTACTTTAATATTTACTGTGTTGATATTAAGTACCTCGGTATTGTTTCACGCTTATTGGTTTGGTATAAGCATGTGTTAATTGTTTTCTAAATACAGTTAAGAGGCATAGAATGGATGTAGCGTTAGGGCTAAGGCGTTCCGGTCAATGAAAAAGAATGAGTAGCCTTACTCAAGAATCAAACGTCCCCCTTTCTGTTATTCCTATAGTTTATTTGGAGTTAATGTAACGTTAAGGATCTCCTTTCTGACCAAGAATGGTGTAACTCAAGCATATTTTTTGTTAACTCGTGTTACTAAACGTTTTTGTAATTGTGTTCAGTTGTGCTTAATAAAGACTCTTTTAGTACACGTAGTGTGTCACATACCTTTTTAATACAAACTGGCCATTGCATCCCACAAGACACATTCCCTTTAGTGTCCATGCATAATCTTAAGCTTCTGCATCTTACTTATCTATTGATCAGGACTGATTGGAAATGCTCAATTGGAAATGAAAGTTGAAATTTCTCTTCAGAAAATAGTTATTTTAAAGCTAAATAGGCTGTTTTGGAGTTATAAAAGCAAAAATAAAAGATAATTAAATAATACATGTACAGAATTGTGAGTTTTAACATCTAAAAATGGCAGTGGGCACTGGGGGATACAATTAATAACTTTCTAAAAATTAACATATATTAAAAATAGTGAAATATGTTTGTGATTCTTATGTACAATACATATCATTAGAATAATGTTCCTTAGTCAAAATGGCAGTGTGAACCTTTAAGGGTTAATATGATTCACAAGTCTGCCCCCACCCTCTTCCTTTTCAAAATAATAATCATGCCCTCTGTATACAGTCAGCTGTCTAATTAATATGAAATTATAGATTTTTTGACGGGTTATTTCTTAAATCAGAACCACAAAATGGAACGCAACAGTGCAATGCCATAACGTCTCTCCACTGCAGTTGGAGACATTGGCAGCCAGAAGCTAGCAGCTGCACTCCAAGCCTCGTTTTGAGTCTGGCGTGAATAAGATCTGTTCTCCAGGATGTAAAATGTTTTTCTACAGAGAACTTCCACTCAAGTTAACGGCAAGAGAACCGAGCATGTTCGTAAAGGAGCAATGTGAAACCAATAGAATTATGTTCCATGTGTAGCAGCAAGTGGACTAAACTAATGAACTTGAATTCATTTATAAATACATTCAAGTTTGATTGAATTTTCCTGGTCTGAAACTAACCAAACCTAAACCAAGATGTGAATCGCTTGCAAGTGAACTAGGTGTGAAAATGCCCTTAGTCCACTTGATGTGTCCAACAGGGGGATTAAGTGAGTTTGATCCACTTGCTCGAACTAACGTAAGCACCACTGCTAACCAAAAGTTGATTACCAGTAATATGGGTTACACACAAGACAAGTTTCTTCTCATGTCTGTATTGCATCACCCAGGAATGTACATTTTTAATAAACATAAGTGTTTTAAACTTATACAACCTATTCCAACCTTGCAACCATGGTGATTTTGCACACTAATATTACAGTTTACAGTGTTTTTTATTATTATTGTTCTACTTGCTCTGCTTATCGTACCCCCCAGTACATTGTGCTTTACAGTGCCTTCACACATTACACTGTGCTGTTAGATTTCTTTTATTTAACATGAACTTTTATTTTTCATCTTTGTTTTTCGCTTGGTAGATTGTGAGGGGAGTTTATTTGAATGAATATGAATATTATTTCAACTTTTTACCTTTTGTAATACAATCAACCTTTAACAATAACCCACATTGGGCAGGATTTTCAAAAAACAGTGTTATTGTATTGAATGTAATGAGAGCAAGTGATTTCACTATGTTACACAATGTTTGTTCCTGGGTAGTAAGTGTTATTTCCTAATTGCTTATGCCTCAAAAGTATAGAAAATGGCTATTATTCCCCACAAACTATGCTTTTGTGACCAGGACAGGTAAATTTCAAAATATCATTATTTCCAATGAGAAAACGGGTGCTTTTGTGTCTTTTCGTTCACATAAAGTCAGAAAAAAACAACATATGAATCCAAATTAACATGTATTTATACTAAAGTAATACAAAAATGACTACAAAAGATTTAGAAGTGAGTAGTTTTTCGAGATTTAGGATTATACTGTAAATTTACAGGGTTAGGTAAATTTACAGTATAATCGTAAATCTCGAAAAACTACTCACTTCTAAATCTTTTGTAGTCATTTTTGTATTACTTTAGTATAAATACATGTTAATTTGGATTCATATGTTGTTCATTGGGCCTCATCAATGTGAAAGAAGAACATAAACTAACTGGATGGTAAACAAAGAAATTAAATAATATAATGTGCTTTAGGTTAAAACTATAGATGGGATAATTGATTAACTACTAAATGATAATGGTGTGATAAATAAGTGAGAGTTAAAATAATTAAATCTGGTTTAAAGTAAATAGGTCTTATTTAGTAGAGCCCATACATGGGGCATTAGGATCCAGTAGAGGTTACTGGAGTCAGGATGCAATGCCAGATGAGCGTGTGTGTGCGTTTGCAGTGGGTGATGGTAGGAGTCTGGTTGGAGAGTTGGAGAGAAAGAGAGCTGGTTGTTATGAGAATAGTGTGAAATGGGAAAATGAACTATTGGAAAAGGTATTTGGATTACGATTTGGTTTTGGTGACGAGGTAACAGGCTTAGCCTGCCTTGAAATTAGTTAGGGAAACATTTGTGTAGACAGGGCCCGAGATTGGGTTAAGTTTTGTTTATTTTCTTTTTGTTGTAAATAAACAAATGCTACGGCATTTCCTGGTATCCTATGTCTAAAAGTGTTTATTTGAAGAAGGAAAATGTGACCAGAGGGCAATCCGTCACTCGTGTATGTGTGTGTGTGTGTGTATGTGTATATATATATATGTGTGTATATATATATGTATGTGTATATTATATGTATCTATATAGAGTGGGTAAATCATTTGGTCTAATTAAATTTGCACTACATTGCACCGAAAATGGCTTCAAAACGTCTAATTTGTACAGGTTTATATTTTCTGTATACCAGTTTATGGGTTAGTAGTAGTAGTTCCCATTATCGGTCTAACTTGATCAGATCAGCTAAACTAAGGTACTGGATCTTCTGATTAGTACTGCAATTGGGAGTCATTTTGTTTAGTTCTGTGACAGAAATATAAAGATTCTTGGTTGTAAATCTCCCTCCCGACCTGTGAGGGCGCCAAGCAGTGAGAACATAGTTCTCTGGACAGGCTAGAAAAGGGGCAGGACTCTGTTGCAATAACGCATTGACTTGGAAGGGAAACAATGTGGCAGCCGCAGATTGGACTGTTGTACTCATCTACCAAGGGGAATTGTGAATTGCTAGATGGCTAACATGTTTCCGGAGCTGTCGCCATGGGCCAGCACAAAACCGGAACAGCACTTCACCACTGTCGCGAAATAAACTTGTATTACCCACCACAAGCACTGCTGCACACATCCAGGACTGGTGACCGTGTTGGTATTATTGTGGGATGGACATTATTGTTTGGGACTCCAATGCCCTTGTTATTTACCCTGTGCAATTCCCGGGACTTTCTAGCCCTGAATTGTCTGCTTGAAGTGAACTAAACATCTGGTACACTGCAATTAACCCTTTTATGGTATTGTGTTTCATTTTAACCGTTCAATCCCACCTCTATTAACTATACTACAGCCTAGGTGTGTGGATATTGGACAGACTGAACAATGTGGAGTGTGTTATTGCACTTTTAAAACAGCCCCCCACCCTCCCCTTACCCCACACCTACCAGTATTTATGCTGTCAAGTGAATCACCGTGTGTTTCTAAAAGTTCCAAGTTGTGCTGCTATGGTGACAGGCTAAACCACTTGTCAGGCTATGAGACAGCCAACACAGATGGCAGTTATGGCCATAGAAATCCCTCAGCAATCAATGTTACCTACAAAAGCCTATTGCCCTAATTTGTAACACTCTGAGAGACGTCCTTCTAGGCTGGACTGTAACAATATTTCTACTGTAGACTATAGAACAAAACAAACAAAATGGTAGATGTATAATAATTACCACAAAAAAGTAAAGGAAATATATAATACCTGTGTCATTTACAACAACATGATTTGATACTCTGTCACATTTATCTAGGGAACTGCTTGTCCAGTTTTAACAAAGCATGCTACAATTTCTTTAGCCCAAATTATATAAACACTACTGTATGTGTATACAGGTTGTAAGGCTGTCCATCTGTCTGTATGACACATTTACATTTTAACATATCTAGTAAACACAATTTATATATGATATCATAATTTAGGGGTATATGGAAGCTCTCTGTCACACTTACATTTAGTGATAAATATCAGGGAAACGCTTGTTCAATTGTTCAATGTCTTTCACACAAATTACTGAGTGTATCATAATCTGGGGGAATGTGAAGGATGTCTGCATGTCACGCTTACATTTTTTAAAACAGAACTTATCCAATTGAGATGAAAGTTGAAAGGACATTCTAGTATATCAGAATCAGGGGGTCTGTTTGTCAATCACAGTGATCAACTTTTTTAAAGCTTGTCAGGCTTTTTGAATTTACAGCCCTGGCAGATAACGAGTCACCTTCATGCTTGTTAAATTATCTTGGCTGTCCTTGTTATCTTTGTTAGAGGCTAATAGCCCTAGATAAATGTGTAGGATATGAAAGTATAAGCTCGTGCCCCAAGTAAATATTCAGCTAACTGTAGACTGCTAGCCTGGGTCAGATATACAATATTTTAATGAGTAGACATCAACTACTATAAGTGTATGTGCTGTGTTGGGTTGAATTGCTGAAGTTTTCATATTTCTAAACTCATATCAATGCAGTATGATAAGTAAATGTGAGATAAGAATGGCACTCCTTGAATGTGGTTGGTGACCCAGTGTGTGCAGCAGAGGTGCGAGCGATGGTGGAGTGACATTTGGCCCACCAGGAGGAGCGGAACAGGAGACCAGGCGACTGGGAACCAGGCACAGCAACCACAGGTCCAGACACCAATGCCAGGTGTCCAGGAACCTGGGTTGAGAGCTCTGACCCATTTAAAACTGGGTTGGAAGATAGGGGTGGTGGTTGAGATGGTCCCCTCACCTCCTCCTTTGGCCGAGATGGTCCTGGGTCTTCTGTCAGGGGTGCCCGTTTAACCCCACATGTAACCCATGGGCTTTTGTAAGAGCTTGAATCTTCCTTCTACCCTCTAAGCTTGAGTTACTTTTTCCTTGGTGGTTGCAACGCTGGCAGTGAGGGGGTCACTTTGGCACTGGTGGTGCTGGGCACTCCAGCTGTGGCAACACTGGCAGCAGAATGAGGTACTCTGGCACTGGTGGTGCTGGGCACTCCAGCGGTGGCAACACTGGCAGCAGAATGAGGTACTCTGGCACTGGTGGTGCTGGGCACTCCAGCAGTGGCAACACTGGCAGCAGAATGAGGTACTCTGGCACTGGTGGTGCTGGGCACTCCAGCGGTGGCAACGCTGCAGTGGCAGGGGCACTCCAGCGGTGGCAACGCTGGCAGCGGTGTGGGGCACTCGGGCACTGGTGGTGCTGGGCACTCCAGCATTGTCAAAAAATGCCATATATACGGTAGCAACCTTTCATCTATAACATTGTTTAAACCACAAGCTTGGGTGCATCTAGTGTCAGATTATTTTTTGATATCCTCCATAAGTTAAATAACATGTTTACTTGGACTAGTTTTGAATGAGTTTTGCTTACATTCTAATCCAGTAGTGTGCTGTTGAAATTCAGGACGGAGTTGCGTTTTGGCAGTTCAAACAATACTGCCACCAATATGTGTTTTATAACAACTTTAAAATGTCTGAAATAATTTCAAATTTCTATTGTTTTGATTTGGATTTCCTTGAGAACAAGTTTAGTCAAGAAAATGCCAGCTATCGATCTTCCTGTATCTGATTTATCCAAGCAGCCTGTAGCTCCTTCATTAACACTGGTAAAGGTAGAACACAACAAAGAGGCTGGAAATTGACAGACTGAGCTCAAGGTTCTATCTAAAGACAGTTGCAAAGAGGCTCTAAACAGAGTTCAAAATTTATCTGCATCAATGCAGTCTGTTGATAGTAAAAGTAAGGATCCGCCAGGTAAAATAATCTCTGAATTAATTGATTTAATATTTAGAAAATGTACCAATTTTATTGCTATTTATTTAAAAAAATATATTTGTGGTACTGAATGGTCATTCACGCTATATGTCCCTGCCCTGACAGACTAATAAAAATCGTATACCACGAACGATCATTCAGTAAATGCATATTCCAAACCAAAATCTTTTTATCACAAAAAATGGGACTGGGGGCAGTGATTATATTACTAGTCTTAGCAGGAGTGACGATGGATTTTGCAACTTTGGTAAAGACTGAAAGAGATCAGTCTGAAAGTGATAGTAGCTAACAAAATAGTTCCATAAGTTTTCCCACCATGCACATCTATTAATTTATAGTCTCAAACATGCAGTTATGAAAGATGCACATCTTGTAGCAAATAATGGTTTTAATTTTAAAATATGATATATGGTATTCACTAGGTTAAAGAAATCAGATAGTCCTGCATTTCCTGGGTCATTTTACCTGGAGAGTGAAATTGTTCCCAACCCTTCAGGGTCCCCTTCCCTGTCAGTAACCAAACCGCTGCTGACAGACATGCAATACAGTCAGAAAGATACTTTGAACATCCACTAGGAGCATGTTGCAAGAAGAAATGTTGGTATTTCCACACAGGTGTGCCAATTCTGAGAGTTACAGGGATTATTTAAACATTAGTTAAGACTAAAGGTAATGGACAACAGGGACCAGCCATTAGGTCTAAATAGCATGCCATCTCTCTAACTCCTTGGTTGTGCAAAGCCTTTCTCATTGAAATAAACACAATAAATCATACTGCATGGCTGATCATAGTGGAAAGCAGCTGTAGCAATTAAAGTTGTTTTTATTTATTTATTTGGATAAAGTCCACAGTAATGATCAATTCATAATAGTCAGATGTTGCACACACCTCAAGTGAATTACTGCAATGTATTTGAAGCCCAGCCACCCATTATACTATTAATAAACAAATCAATAGATGTGTTATGGAATGCAGCAGAAAGCATATTAAAAAGTACTCTAGTTAAACTGCAGCAAACTAGAACAAACAGCAGCAAACTGGAACAAAGACATAAAGACTGTCAAAGACTACAGTCTACTACCTTGAAGTTCAGCTGTTCACATAAGCAATAACCCTCAACATGGTGTGTGGTATGACCATTCTTACTGCGCTCCCCAGGGGTATGTACTATGTTTATTTTATAAAAATAAAACAAGATAGCATTTTAAACTTAGTTACGTTTTATTGAATGTTTCCTTCCGCTAACAGTTGTGATACCTCAATGTCATTACTCTGACTTTATTTTACAACCAAAAATGGGTTTATGTGGAGGTGACAGCTAAGATTAATACAGCATTGTGTGTTACAGGTAAAATGACATTTAGAGAAGGTAAACAAACCATTGGAAAAGGCTGTTAAACTATAGTCAAAGCTGAATTCTCTGAATACTGTGTTCAATTTCAGACACCACAAAACCAAAAGGACATTGTGGCCTTGAAGAGAGTTCAACGAAGAACAACCAGACCATTGCCAGGGTTTAAAGGAATGAGCTATTAGTAGGGTTAGTTAACTGCATTTATTTAGCAGTGAAAAAAAGATTTGGAGGGCAGCGCTTCATTTGTAGTCTTTAAAATTTTAAAAGGAGTCACCAAGTTGACCCAGAAACCAGGATCATAGGACGGTTAGAAATTAAGTGGCAGCAAGACAGGAGATGGGAGACACTTCTCTACACAGAGTGTGGTGAGGGGATTGAATGGGTAATCTTGCAATGTTGTAGAGTCACTGGGCTCCTTTAAGACTCAACCTGACGAAGATTTTGCGATCAATAAGCTATAGGACTTGATGAGCACTGATGGGCCAAATGGCCTCCTCTTGTTTGGGCATTTTCTTAAGTTCTAAAACTGACAAGAGTATGCACAATACAGTGTATGTAAGCCTAATACAGAAGGCAATAATGGACAAACTGGAATCTTAGGTCTTAAACCCTTATCAACTATTCATTTAGGGAAGATTTTACTTTCAACACTTCCCAATTATACAACTCCTGTAACTTTCATAGATTTTCAGGCCTTAGACACCTGGAATTTCTGTGATCTGAATACAGTCAATCTGAACAAATCCTAACTATGGTTTCTTATTACACACACACAAAAGTTCAGAAGATAAAATATGGCTGTTCTGGGTGAAGTTTGGAAACATACAGCTTAAAGTTTTTTACAGGACAATTTTCTAAATCTGGCTGTGAGTACATTCGTATATCAGTGATACTGGGACTGTCTTTAAGACATCTTGGTGATTTTTGGTCTGTCATGATGATGTTTGAGTGACATGTTCATGGCGATTGCCGTCGGTAAGTATAACAAAGTTATTTTTACAGAGATTAGCTGTGTTTTTGTTTCCTCTTCTACAAAAGAAAAACTGTATCTCGAATCATAATTTATAGAGCAAGTTAGCAGCTGTTTTAAAACTCAAGGTTCACGGTTTCTTCAGATCTGGGGCCTGTTTCTATATCCTAAATGGGAAAGGTCTTACGATAAGTTATCGCCTCCAATTTTGAACACTTATCACACAGTTCTATATTCCAGACAAATCAAATTTGCTTTCAAATTGAAATACGAAAGGTAGTCTTGGATACCTTGCTCATTCTATATGGGAAAATGAAAGTAATAGGCAAATGTAATGTTAAAGGCTTTGTAGATGGAATTGCTTGATTATTTTTTCATTATTATAATTGCACTTTAACGTTAACAAAACTATCTGAACAATTTGAATTGCATTGTGCATACAAATAATTTAAAATTTGCATAGTATAATTTGGCAAAAGGCATAAAGGTTGATTACTTGCGTAGAGTGTTTATTATTATAGATGGCTAAACTTAAACTATTAATTAAATTATCAATGAAATACACTTAACTGCAACATTCCTCACTTCTGTCATGGAAGCCACCTTCCTCTCCATATAAAAAGTTTGTCCGTATAAATGCATCATGCATACCCGGCCATTTAGCAACAACATTTCTTATAATAAGATCAGTGTCGCATATAATCTGCACATTCGTTGAGTGGAACCCTTTCCGACACACATAATGATAATCATCCACACTTGGTGCTTTTATTTCAATAAGTGTACCATCCACAGCTCTAATCACATTGGGAAAACCACTGACTGTAATTCTCGTACAGTGGGCCACATAATGTAGTCAGAAAAACGGTTTCTAGGGCAGTAGTTACATTGTCAATGGAATACCTTGCCACAAATCACCCAATACATTTTAGAAGGAACTGCTGGCAAGGAAACGTAATGTAACAAACACCTGCACTTCTGTAGACAGGGCATGATGTCTCTTTGTTTGTCTGCTAACATACGACTCAAATGAGGTAAAAAGTTAATGGATGTCCTCCCTCTTTAAATGGTACTTTGCGATTATTTCCTCATTCAATAGGTTGTCAAAGATGTTACGCACCTGTCTATTACTCTCTTTGCATTTCTGTCTCTCTGTGTCAGTGATACACAGCATGCATCAGGGACGCCATTTGTTTTGCAAGCATTCGTCAGAAAACTAGGTGAGACTGACCTTTCGTATTTATAAAATGACAAAATTGGTGGTAATAAATTACGAATGGTTTTACGAACGAGTGGTGTGAGCTTGTAAATTTAGATGTTTGTTTGAATAATGGAATTCAGAATCTTTAACAATGTCAAAAAAGCTGATGTTTTAGGAAATTAAAAACAGGGAAACTGTTGTAGGGACTTGTGTATAGTCCATTGGACAATTAGCAGCCACAAGTTAGTAATTAAATAGACATTAAAAATGTCCACATTAGTGATGTGTTATTTCTAGCAAAATAATTATTTCCTAGTTCTAACAGATGGGTAAATTGCAACTATGATGTTGCATTTAGAAAAGACATGGAACTCCAGGTTTGTGTCTGCAGCTGGAGCAAGGAGAGGGGTTTGAAGATTCATCAAGGGAGAATGAAATGCTTGAGGGAGAAGGGACAAGGGCCTTGCAATGATCAGTACTTTTTACAAAGTCAGTCAAGTCGGTCGAATGAAATCCAGCGACAGGAAGCAAACCATAGATCGCAGGATATCAGCACCCGTCATAGACGTGAGGAGGACTTGCATGGATAAAACTAGTGATGAACCTAATGATCCTTGCGAACCCAGTCAGACGAACCAGCGTAATAGAGAAAAGAACCTCAACGGGCACAAGCCTGGAGTTAAATGGCCAAGAGCTTATGAGAAAACTGCATGGGACACAGTAAACACGGATCTCTGTTTTACTTTGGAAAGGTTAAATGGAACAGTTGAAAAGAAGCTGGATAAATTTGTGGACATATTCCTGGAAAGTCTAGACAGCAGCAAGAGATTCAACGCTTTGTTAGAGAAAGGAGGCAGTTGAGGAAGCAATGGAGAAAAGCAGAACAAAGTCAGGAGGGACTCAATCTGTTACAAAGGGTCATAAAATATGAGCTTGCAACATTGCGCAGAGCTGAGCGCCTATGGAAACGCTACAAAAAGAAAGATCGTGTGAGAACTAACTTTTATAAAGATCCATTCAAATTTGTAAAGAAGATATTCACCAGTGAGAAAAATGGCACACTAAAATCATCTAAGTTTGAGCTGAAGAGATACTTGGAGGAAATACATACAAAAAATACATACAAATACATACATTCAAAAAGGCAGGATCCTATGTCAATTCCTTCAGCTATCCACCTGAATACCAAATGGAGGACTGTGCACCTAAGTGGAAAGAAGTAGAGCAAGCTGTGAAAAAAGCAAGGGCATCATCATCTCCAGGGCCTAATGGAGTTCCATACAGAGTGTACAAGAGTGCTTCTGGAGTTCTACGAATCCTATGGAAATTGATGAAAGTGGCATGGGAAAAACAGGTTGTACCAAGAGCATGGCACCGAGCATGTGGAGTCTTTATACCAAAAGAAAAAAGATTCTACAAGCATCGGTCAGTTTCGTCCTATTTCACTATTTAACGTAGAAGGCAAGATTTTCTTCAGCATTATTGCTAAGAGATTGTCACCCTACCAATTACAGAACTGCTTCATTGACACTTCAGTACAGAAAGCAGACATTCCAGGTTTCCCAGGATGCTTAGAACACATCAGCGTAATCTGGCAACAAATTCAATCAGCAAAAAGGTAGAGGAAGGAGCTCCATGCCTGGATTTGGCTAATGCATATGGTTTAGTGCCACATGAACTTCTTTGGGCAGCATTTGATTTTTTTCAGTGTACCAATGACAATAACAAATTTAGTGAAAGCCTACTTTGGAGATTTGCAATTTAGTTTTTCAACTTCAGAATTCAGCACTTCATGGCAATGCCTAGAAGTTGGAATAATGACAGGATGTACCATTTCTTCACTGGCTTTTACCATGGCAATGGAAGTAATTATTAGGGCTTAAAATAGGTAGTGGGAGGAGAGCGCTTGGCTTATGGAATGCGACTACCACCAATTCGAGCATGCATGGATGACATGACAACAATGACTACAACAGTAGCCTGCACTAATCGATTATTGGGCAAATTAACCAATAACATAGAATGGGCATGAATGCAATTCAAGCCCACTTAATCAAGGAGCATCTCTATAATTAAAGTATAGTGGTAGTTAAAAGGTTCTATATTAATGGTGAGGCAATACCAACAGCGTCCAAGAATCTAAAGGACACATTTCGTGTGGGAGAAGTTAGACAACAAGCAGTGGAAGAGTTGAAGAGCATAGACAGCAGGGCTTTACCAGGCAAACTGAAACTCTGGTGCTTTCAGTTTGGTCTACTGCCAAGACTGCTGTGGCCACTGACTGTGTACGAGGTTTCCTTGACAACAGTTGAGAAGCTGGAAGCTTTAATCAGTTCATATGGACGGAAATAGTTAGGAGTTCCACGCTGCCTCAGCAGAGTGGGACTTTATGGTAAAGGAATACTGCAGCTACCAATCTCTACTCTAACCAAGGAGTTTAAGTGCACCAAAGTCTGATGGGAAATGACATTAGTAGATTCATTCGACAAATGCGTATTTGAGGCAGCACCTGTGTTGAAAACTGGAAGAAAATGGGCAGCAAAGAAAGCTGTGGAAGATGCTAAGGCTGCCCTTCGAATCAAATATTATGTGTGTGTGTGTGTGTGTGTGTGTGTGTGTGTGTGTGTGTGTGTGTGTGTATATATATATATATATATATATACGTGTGTGTGTGTGTGTGTGTGTGTGTGTGTATATATATATATTATATATATATATATATATATATATATATATATATATGGCGCATATATATGCTATATATATAATATATATCGCGTAATTTAGAGGTGTAATCAGCGCACATTAAATCTCCACATTAAAATCCTACTTCTATAATGTAACACAAGTGAATGAACCAAACCATGTGCCCTTGAAATGTCTTTGTTGAAATTCCTGGCAGAAAACATAGGGGAAAAAAAAAACTTGTATGGGTCTCGCGGTAGTGGTTTGTATATCTGGGACTTTAAAGGGAAATTATAAAGTCATTGGGAAACTAATCATCAGTTATTAAAGCAAAGGCCACTGAATTAATGCACTGAAGGGACAATGTACAGTGGGAATATTAAGCAGGGCTAGGAGCCCAGGATTGCAGAGTACTTGGCAGGAGTCTCTCTACAAACACAGGGGGGTTGTACTGAAGGGCAAGCCTCTGAAGGGCAGCCAGGGAGAGCTTGGGAAGGGAGGAAGACAGGTTATCCTCTATCCAATGCAACTTCCAGGTGTTACAGGGCAGTACAGGGTTATGTAGCGGCTAGAAAATAGTATGTGCCATCACGTCTAATGCTTAAGTAAATAAGCCACCCCTTAAGTATTTTTTTTGTGTTTCGCCATTTCATGTTTCTTCCTGAAATACATATAACACACTCTTGTTGCTGTTCTGTGGGGAATGTCCTGCAGAGGGCGCAGCAGTTAGTTTAACAGAGGAAATTGCTACTTTCTGGCTCAGAATAAACTAGATGCCAGAAAGAATAACAATGTACACAACAATGTTATTTTAAAATTGGAATTTTAAAGAACAGTACTAGTTTACATTTCATTAACACAAATTTACAGAGAGGGGAAAAAAATACTTTTTTAAATTGATAATTACAATAGAAATTGATTTATGTGAATTAGTAACACAGTAATAACAGCACAGCTACGAACGTCCAGCTATAATCTTCAATTATGAAACAGAATGTTTAGATGGTGCATGCTGATTGGCTGTTGAGGATTTTTTACCATGCAAAATAATAATATTAATTTTTGCCGAAGCACAGTTCAATTAACAAATTATCAACACACAATATATAAAACGTGCGATAAATATGTACATTGTAAAAATGAGTGACATTCCTGTCGTCATATTTTATCTTTTCGGAGGCATGACAGTGTACAAGTGCTTGGACAACTGGTGTTTTTCTTGATTTGATGAAACATAAAGAAATGGTATTGACTTAAAAACAGTTTGTCTTGAAAATCTAACAGTCTGCTATAATAATGATATGCTTAACTGCATAATTCGACTGGTCAAGAGTACTCAGTTTTGTTATGTTAGCCTCGACCGTGCTGATCTCAATCGCTCCAGAAACAGTGCTGACATTTTATATTAGCTTCTCCAGGTCAGCGGTGGTAATGTGTGGATAGTGAACTTTTTAAATGCTTGGTCACTGACATTGTGGGTTTTGTCAGCTCTGTTCCCTTTCAATTCGAAGATGACCACCAACGACATTACGTATGGGGTGTGCCTGCCCATTGGGTAGGTATTGCTGAGCTCTCTATAACAGAGCTGCCGGTAGGCCCCTTCCTGGGATGACGCACTCGGTCCCGTCCACCGAGGGATTAAAACCATCATACTGAGGAAGCCATTTCTTTTTTTCCTTCTCAAAATGGTACGGTAAGGACCTCTGTGTTCAGCTGAGCGTGTTGGTAGAAAAGAGCTCACTTGCATGGTAGGCCGCTCTTTCTTACCTGTCTGTCGTGTGTGAACAACTGCTCGTGCAGTCACCTTTGCAAGTGGTTGTCTATTCCTTCTTTGGAGAGTTCCTCCATGGAGCTAGGCCTTGCCACATGCCCGCTGTTAAGTAGACTGCACCAGCTGCATAGGCCCGCCCACCTTGGTGAGTCGGGCCTTGTAAATAGTGTGCTCTACCCTGTCTATCTATTTCAATGTCTGCTTCCACTCGCCCGCTGCAGCTGCAGCCCTTGTGTCTCCCTGGTCTATACTACGCGATGACCAGGTATGTGACCACGCAGTTAGGGTAGACACTGTTGTGTAGTGGCCCCCCTCAGTGCCTCAGTACCGCAGTGCAGGCATACCACTTGGTACTTTGGTATCTAGGAGTGTATGGTGCTAATTACACATGGCACACGGTATGGTACTCGGTACAGAGGGTGCCCAGGGTGCATGGTGCACACGGTGCACACAGTGCCCGGAGATACAGCGCTAGTGCACGGGTGCACAATGCAGCACGGTATGCAGTGCACATAGTGCTAGTGGTACTCGGTGCACAAGGTGCTCAGCATGCATGGTGCAATTGTTGCTTGATCGCACGTTGTGATCCCCATGGAACTTGGCAGAGCTTGAACATTTTTATAAACAAGAATGATCAAATATTGCCAAATCTAGGTGTGCAAAGTTGGTAGAGACCTATCCCAACAGACTCACAGCTGTAATTGCTGCCAAAGGTGCTTCCACCAAGTATTACATTAGGGGGGTGGAGGCTTATCCAATTATGATCTTTCAGTTTTGTATTTTTAATATATATTTTTTTCTCAGTAAAAACTTTTCCCCTTTACAGTGTGGAGTATGGTGTGTAGATAAGTAAGGAAAAAAATCCTCATTTAAATGCATGAAACTCTGAGGCACTGACACAACTAAATGTGAAAAAAGTTCAAGGGGGTGTAGACTATATACTACAGCTCATGGTGTACCCAGTGCAAGCAGTGTTCAGTGCACCCTGTGTTCAGTCGTTGCAGAATAAGGCAACATATGTCGATGGAGAGGGCCATGAGGGCGAGTTCCTCAATGGCCAGACCGTCAGCGGCTCATGGAGCCCCAAAGCCCCTCTTCCATGAACTGTCCCAGGACCCCCTGCTGGACATTCCCGGCGCATAGGCCTCCAGTAGCCACTCTCCATCCATTCAGACGAGAAGGGTGAAGCGGTCTAAACATGCCAGGGACATTATGGACCTCAAGGCACAAATGGTCCAGGTACTGATGCTCCCGTCTCGACAGACACCTACGGCTCCAGCCGCACCCCAGCTCCAATCCTGTCCCAAGTACCGTACCCTCCCTCCCCAGGGGAGATCAGGATGAACGGGAAGAAACGCCCGAGCCGGCACAAGAGGATAAGCTCTCGTTAGCACCCTCCTGGAACAGAGCCTCCTTCTCCTGTGGCATGGAGGTAGGAGGGGAGCGCGAACCCTTCCCGAGGCAGAACCTAGCTTCGAGGTGGCCTTGGAAGTCAGCGCTCCACCACAATTCACGGAAGGTTACATTTGGGTAAGACAGACTTTGTTATTGTCAAGAAAAATATCATTTCACGCTGTGAATTAACCACGCATAAAGCACCATGTAATCAACCTACATTTTACAAAAAAAAGGTAACATTCCCATTCATGGATCACTTTAATTAGCAGTTTTTAAACTATAAATAGCAACCGGTAATGGATCCAATCATCGTTTATCCCACACACCAGTCTGTCTCGTATCATGTCATCCAGCGAAATACCAAAGGCACATAATTCAGCAAGTCTGCATAACTCGGCGACAAAAACTGACACTGTCTGCTCTTATTTCCTGACTTTAAAAAGCTCTACCATTATGCTCAGTTTTGGCTTGAAATGGTCGCTAGTACAGTTGTTAGCTGCACAAATGTGAAATCTGTTGGCTTGCGGGGCTGGATCAAGTCTCACAAGAGATCATAGGTTTTGCTGCCACAAACACTTAAGAAAATAGCTTTCTGTTGAACTTTCCTGTTTTTGCGCATCTGTACAGGACGACTCCAACGTCGCTGTCGTATTGGATACAGGGTCTACTAACTGTATGGCTACAGAATACTTCTGATTGTCCACAACGGCCGATTAAAGCTAATTTGTGATGTTTAAATTAGCCACAACAAAACATCCGGATGTCGCCAAGCGGTTATATACAATACAAGACACGACAAGGACCCGTTTTTTTTTTTTATATATATATATATATATAGGTCCGCGACTCAGCTGAAGTTTAACAAACTTTTATTAACATCCCAGTGCTACGGGTACAACTCACTGCAGTGGTCTACAACTGAAAACCAAACCAGAACAAGAAGGCTCTCAGTGTTATAGTAGGACCTTAGGCGGCTGACGCTTGCCTGATTAAAACTAACCCACATTACTACACACATTTGACTGTACAAATGTTTATTTATTCATGTAATTTTGATTATAGTATGTCTGTATATAAACGCATAGCTTCAGTTGCATATATGCACGTTGTTATGTAGGCAATTGTAACAGGGAGAGATCTGTGCTGACTCTGCTGGCGTGTTCAAGGGCTGCAGGAAGAGGGCGGCAGTCATCCAACAACCGCCTATGAGTCATGGCAGTGACACGGGGAGGTGGGAAAGTGGGTGTGTGGACTTTCCCCCTCTCTGAATGACTGAGAGGCGCATCTTGGGAGATTGTTAGCCCTATAAATTAACGCTCTGTTGTTTCCTCAGATCTACCCTTTTAAACGCGCAGAGTGCGTGGAAACTCTGGTCCACGACCGAACGGAACGGAATGGAGGTTTAGAGCGAGACAGTGAGGGGGGGAACCCTTGGGCAGATCCCTGAATAAGGATAGCTGAGCAGGCTAGGTAGCCGGCAGGGCGTAGGACGGTGATCCGGGTCGCACGGGCAGCGGCGACCGGGATATTGCTGCAGAGTGCAGCCCCTTTTCTTTGTAGTTTTGTTACTGTTTTATTTTTCCTGTTTCTTAGTGCCTTCGATTTTTGCAGTATTGTTTTGAAGCACCTGCGAGTGCGCCTGAACTGTTTACCCTTGCTTGGTATTCTCGTGGTTCTGTTTACCATAGTTGGTAAGCAGACCACGGACCAACAGCGCCCTCTGCGGGCTAAAGAAACCCAAAGCGCCCCTGAAATAAAACTGGGCACCTGTGTGGTGTTTTCAATTACACCTGTCTGTCTCCTGGTCAGTGAATTACCCACACCCCTTCCACAGCAATATAAACCCATTTATATATATATATATATATATATATATATATATATATATATATATATATATATATATATATATATATATATATATATATATATATATATTTATTTGTCATAAAGGTTGTACAATTTTGTATGCATATGACATACCTGTATATACAAATTTATTTTCAAATAATTGTTTATTTCATTTTTTACCATTTTTTGAAGATGCGTGTTATGTAACATGTCTGTATATAAATACATTTCTGTTCAAATGTCCGTTTATTTACAATGTTTCAGTTGTGTAGATGCTTTATATGATGTTCCTTAAAACTACAACTTATGCTCAATTGTTTGTCCTTTCATTATTGTTTTTTGACAGGTCATGGTTGTTCTATGTATGCCTATAAACACAGTTATTCTAGTGTTAAGGAGCAGCCACATCCTCACTTGTTTTTGGCAGGGACGATAAATTCCAGGAAGAAATAACCCCGCATCAGCAGAATGACTGTAGCTCTCTGTCTGCATGAAAATGATTTGCATGCTCGGAGGCCGTTCAGAGTTAACATGTTGACAGCTGAGAGATGAAATAAAAAAGCTTTATGCTGACTGTTGTGTTGTTCAAGTTAACCCGTGGGGTGGTGGAAGTGTGAGGAATCTCCTTTAACACAAGAATGCCTTTGGGACAGATTAAGGGTAACCTTACTGCTCAGCGATACATTGACAAAGTCTTTGAGGCAACTGGAAGTCCTGAAAGCCAATCTGGAAGTGTCGATTTTCCAGCAGGACAATGCAAGACCACACAGTATTAAGATTATAATTGCACAACTTCAAGAAAACAATGTCAAGGTCTTGCCGTGGCCAGCTTTTTCTCCTGACCTGAGTCCAATAGAACATCTGTGGGACCAAATCACCAGTGCCATCCACAGGAGGCAACAGTGACCAGCCAACTTTCATCAGCTGGCTGCAGCTGCACAGGAAGAGTGGCAGAACATCCCGCAGCAGTTTATTCTGGCTGATAAGGTCTGTGCGTCAACGCTGCCAGGATTGTGTTAATGTTCAGGGAGGTCATACCTGATACTAATGTGCTGTTTTCATTTTGACATTGTGTCACGTTTCAAACTGAAAATTTATCAGAATTCTCTGATTTGTACTTCTGTTCACATTTTCTGTGATTTTGGTAGATATCTATGTTTAAAATATTTGATGAAATTCATTAGACCCGAGTGTTGCATTTCTTTTGTGCATGTTATATGTAGGATTACTACTATTCAATTTAATTTTTTTTTTTTGCCAAATCAACAATAGCAATTTATTTTGTAAAGAATTTACTGGGTTTTTTTCAATCTTTATTTTTCAACTCAAGCAGAGCATGGGTGAAATCAACCTTTATGGTAAAAAAAAAACAGACTTTTTATGCCATTAGAAACTGAACCCCTTTATCATACTGTCTCCTTTTCTCCACTTCACCTCACTTGTTCCTTGATCAAGAAAGAACCTGTATTCAATTATTTGCAGTATAATTTGCTTCAAATTGGCATAGTCGAAAAACGACTTAATTAATAAACGTATTTGATTACACCGTGTAACAATTTTTATTTTTTTTTGTTCCTGGGTAGTAAGTGTTATTTCCTAATTGCTTATGCCTCAAAAGTATAGAAAATGGCTATTATTTCCCACAAACTTTGCTTTTGTGACCAGGACAGTGATATTTCAAAATATCACTATTTCCAATGGGAAAAAGGGCAAATGTGTGTCTTTTAGTTCACATAAAGTCAGAAAAAAACAAGATATGAATCCAAATTAACATGTATTTATACTAAAGTAATACAAAAATGACTACAAAAGATTTAGAAGTGAGTAGTTTTTCAAGATTTACGATTATACTGTAAATACAGTATAATCGTAAATCTCGCAAAACTACTCACTTCTAAATTTATTATTTGCTGATTTTGAGGGGCACCAATATAGTAATCATTATCAAATCCTTCAAGCCACAATTGTGTCACCTGTTTCATTGCTCCAAATAGTACACAATGCATGTAATCAGGAACAAAACCACTTGCAAGTAGGGCAAATTAATTAATGGAGATGAGCCTTTGACATCTCTAATACTTTGTTTAGTGCAGACAGCCTCCTCCATATCCTGAAGCATCCCACTGTCTTTTTTGTCCTCATACACCTCAGGACCAACAGGATACTTAATACAGCCACCGATATACACGCCTGGATGATAACAAAGTCCACAACCGTAGCAACCATTATACTGTATTGTGTTCTGCATGAGAGGTCTTGCTACAGCATCAACACAACAAGACATACCTGCCAATTTGCTGTTCATCGGAGCTGAATTGTTCTTCCTTGTAACTCCATTATGTGCTAGCTGTTTGGCTTCACTTTCAAACTTGCTTAAAGAAATATCCACAGCTTCACATGGTCGATATATGGCTGATATAGCTGCGGACATCAGACCCAATAACCTCTGGAAACACACCAGGGGAATGCTTGATCCCTAATGAAACAGGGAGAGACAGTCCTCTATATCTGCTACTCTGTCGTGTGACAGGTAAGCGCGCATTACAAGGGAGTCCAGCCAGAGACTCATGAATGTCACACGCTGCACTGGTACTAGTTTGCTCTTTGCATCGTTGAGGGTGAGTCCCAGCCTCGCCAGATGCTCCATCGCTATTGCCGTATGGGCTACTGCTCCTTCCCACGACTGGGAACAGATCAACCATTCATCTAGGTAATTCAACACCCTGATCCCTTGCAGCCGCAAAGGAGCCAGGATGGCATCTACACACTTTGAAAAGGTGTGGGGGGCTAGGAAGAGGCCGAATGGCAGCATTGAAAACTTGTACACACTTCCCTGGAAGGCAAAGCGGAGATATTTCATGTGCACTGGACGAATGGGAAAGTGAAAGTACACATGTGGTAAACCACTGTGGTAAACCAGTCACACTGCTAGATCGACTGGAAAATGTGACAGCAGGTCAGCATTTGGAACCTCTTCACCTGTAGAAAACCATTGAGGTGCCTCAGGTCTAAGATGGGACGGAAGCCGCCATCCTTCTTGGGCACTAGGAAGTATCTCGAGTAGAACCGCTTCCCATGGGAGATGGTGTCTACGAGACGGATAGTCTGTTTGCTCAGCAAGGTGGATACTTCCTGATGGAGCACGAGGCCTGGAGAGGGTCTGTCACAGATTTGTGACCCCCTCGAAAGGGGCCTGCTGCCTGGTCAAGAGCTCTAACACTTGGGATAGCTGGGCCTCCAGGTCCATAATGTCCCTCACCCGGGTCGAGCGCTTAACTCACCTTGCAGGTTGCTCTGGAGAGGGAGAGCACTGGTGTGGCCTCTATGGCGGAGCATAGTGCCTGGGTGAGCTCTGTGACAGCTGGAAGAGCGGGGGACTCAGGAGCTCCCAGAGCCGCTGGTGGCCTGGCCCCACCAGGCGAAGCCCACTCTGAAAGAGCATCCGAGAAATCTTCGGAGTGCTTCTGAGTGTGAATTTTTCTTTAGTTTTTTTTTTTTAGTCATAAACAAGAACACAAAAGTTATGGTTTACTGAATGATTACGGAAGTCAAAAAGGATCCACACACAATGAACAGGAGAGTGGCGACAAGGAAACCACTACACAATCAAAGTAAGCGAAAAAACATTATTTTATTTGATCAAAGAACAAGCAAATAAAGAAATAAATTGCTCAGTGCAAGTGCAAACGTTTCAGTCGTTTGACCGTCTTCAGTGCTGTGCTGGATTGAAAACACTTTTGATAATGTTTTATAAGATCTTAAATCTGACAGTAAGGATGAAAATGTAAGCCAGTCCAGCCAGTTCGTGGAAAATATAATACTGATAGTACTATTATTAACTATGATCACTGTGCATTTGTGCCGTATAATGGCTTTTTCTTAGCCCGATGTAACTGGTTTAATTTTATTATTTATTTTTTTTTTTTTACATGTTTTCAACTCTTAAGTCTAATATTACTGTAATTACTACTGCTGCTGTTTGATTTTTTTTTATGCAGCAGGACTGTTTTTGCTGATTGGTGTTGAACAAGGCTAGCCTCCCCTTTCTCCCCTTCAGTCACTTCAAAATGTAAAACCTGAACTTAAAATTTGTGGAATATCATTTTTTTCTCAAAAAGCATTAAAATGACAAATATAGAAATAAATTATAAAAATTGGTTTAGAATATACCCAAATAAACATTACAAGCATGAGTACTATTGATTGCAGTAGTCATAATAGTAAAGGATTGAATTGTATAGGATGTGATAGTACTGGATAAAGGCATCTGCTAAATGTAAATAATAATAATAAGAAGAAGAAGAAGAAGAAGAAGAAGAAGAAGAAGAAGAAGAAGAAGAAGAAGAAGAAGTAGTATGTTACACTGCTGGTGGCTAGGCAGGTTGTGACAGAATGTGAGGTGGGTTTCATAAACATTTGTTTTGAGACCTTTCGAGGGACACAAGGATGATGGCTTTTCTTTGCTACTGATAGTTTTAGTTTTATTTCTGAAATAATAAACATAATGTCCATAGCCACACAGTTTCTAATTGACACTTAGATCTGCTACATTAAAACATTATTTAAAGACAAACATTAAAAGGACTGCGTATAGCAGTTATGTGGCAAAGTGCCCGCCCCTGTATGTATTTTGTGTTGTGTATTAATGTTGGTATATAGTCATTGGTACACAGGATATAAACGGGTCTGTGTAACACGAGTGTTTAAAATGTATATTTGTATTTTGTCACAAAGATTGCATAGCACTTCACGTGCAAGTTAAACGTAATAATATGTGAGCACGGGGAATTGCACTTTATTAATTCACGTGCAGTTGTACCGCGACTCCAATTGAATGATTGATTAGCAATCGAGTATCAGTACAGCTGCATAAAAGCTGCATGTTTTCATCCACTAGGGTTGTTGTGTGTTCGGTGAGTGGAGAAAGGGATAGGAGACGGAGGTAATAATTGTGATAATAATTGTAACAGTATTAAGTAAATATCTGTTCACCGTGTTTGTCTGTATGGTCCATTTTGTTTGTCTTTTTGTTTTGGAGAATGTGCCGTGTCCTGTGTTTTTGTTTGTTACAACCTTTTTATTTACTATTCTGTTCACTCATTAAATGCTGAGCGAAACCATTCGCTCAGCTCCACCAAACTCCACCTCTCTCTGTCATTTATTTACTGGTTCCTGTTTCTGGTCTGACGTCCCCCACTCCGGCCATCTTTGTGACAAGTTATTATCTGCATCTTGTAGTTCAAAACTGACAAATAACTTTAATTACAGTGAAACAACATCCAATGTTAATAATAATACTCAATCTGTTTTTATTGATTTAGACCTATGGACATTCTAAAATATGAATTTAGTTACACGAGAATTGAACACGGTTAATGCTAACATTACAGTATTAAATGTATTACATAACTGACAAATTCATTTTTAAATATATAGATAGGTCAATTGCCCAATCGGTTTGATGTATCAAAATCAGCAGTTGAAGTCTGTTTTCAAGGTGTCATTCGAGTCACTTGCCAGCTCTCAAAGAAGTTGATTGAGTGCCCAGGTTTTATGGATGTTGTTGGTTGTTTTCCTGGAGTAATTGATGATACACAGATCCCCATCAAGGCCCCTCAAGAATACTCTGAAACATATGTGAACAAGAAAGAGTTTAATTCAGTACCTCTTCAAGCAGTGTGCTACCACAGTATGATGCTTGCCAATTGCTACAGTGGTTACCCACATTATTTAGATTTACTATACATTATTTAGATGTGTTAAGGTCTCATAACAGCTGACTGCTGCTCCAGTAATTTCTGCAACATTGCCATTTCTTCAGTGTGTCTCTGTTGTTGTTCTTCAGCTTGTCTCTGAGCAGATGCATGACAATTTGCTACTTCTGTCTGGTATTCTTTTAGCCAAGAGGGCTCATCAGGACATTTTCTTTTTGTTGTTTTTTTGTTTCTGCAGTAAATCGCTGGCATGTTGACAGATGTTCCTCGAGTGTAGGCGTAGTTGGAGTGTTGGATTGAGTTCCAGATTCAAATGATGACATTTTACTTCTTGTTGGAAAGGTGTTATTTTTACTAATGAAGATGTGCTACGAGCTTTCGATCAGGGATTTATGTTTGGATATTTAAATAATAAGGTATCAAGCACATTAAAATACAGGCATGTTGCACGACCAGCTCCAGATTTTTTATTATTGGTGACTGCCTCCTTGTACACCTTTAACATTCCCATCCATTTTGTGTCGCATTGAATCCCAGTAACTGTGTGCACTATTTTTTAACCATTTCTGCCGCTAAATTTTCCCAAGCTGTTTTTTTTCATTGTTGAAGAAAAAAAGTTGCTGTGAAGCAATTCAAATAAGAAATGAGCAAACGCACTGCTTCCTAACTCCAGGAAAAAGACTTTAATCTACCACTGCCCTCAAGTCCCATGTCAACATAATCTACCTGTTGTATTGATCCTGTAGAATCTTAAAAAAAAAGATATATACTTGTAGCTACATTGTTATATACATTTAGCTCTATACTTTATATCATTAATAATAAAAGCCTAATAACAAAAAAAGAGCTATATAAAAGTGATGGTAATTGTCATTGCCCTTAGCCCTGAAAACATGTTGTGTCTTCTTTCCTGCTATGAACTTCAACTTACTGCTCAACGTTACATACTAATGTCTTTAATAATATATGTAATCTATAAAAAGCGTACGAAAGGTTGGTGGAGGTTCAAATGGATCAGACATGAATTGTTGACATGCACACACTACGGACACTATTAATTTAATCTTCCACCCAGACCCAAAGTATTATTGATTTATCATACTTAAGCACTTTACACATTTTTTTTTTACCTTTAACAGCAAGCTGTTAACTCAGTCATTTTGAAAGAACACTCTGAGAATCCAGAAGAATCCAGAATTATCTGAAGCCATGGATGCTCAAATGCACATGGTCTTCAAAATCATTTCTATAAGGGCTTTAGTGAAATGCATTTTAATTGGTTTGTCATCCCTGAATTTTCTAATCAGTATTTTTTATCGCAGAAAATATTTTCTTGACAGCCTTCTTGGCTGATTTGGTATGTTGTAAGGTAATGCTATATTGTCACCATCAAATCATTGTGTATGCAAAATCTTCCGATATCATGCCAAATTTCACCCCCCTGAGTCGCATGTCAGCATTTTGGTTGCTATGTGTGTCCCTAAGTCACATGACATGTCAGCGTTTTGTTGGTAGGTGCATCCCTGCTTAGCTCCAATGTTGCTATGTGCATACGTTGTTTAGCTCCACATGTCTTAAAAATATTAAAAGTAAAACTGCTAAATAAATAAACATCGTAAAGACTTGTAAACTCAACAAACTGCATTTTGATTGAGTGAAGTGTGAAAAATTATTTTATGCTAATATGAAAAAATAAAATGTCACTGCATTTTCTACCTTCACCCTTAAAATATTTGCCTTATTCTCTGTAAACAAATTGAATGCTTAATTAGAGCTACTATTACATTAAAAAGACCAAAATATGCCGATTTGTTCTAGGTTCCTTTTGAAGTTCTCTTTTACATATTATGTTAGTTCTTTATCTGAATAGGTAAACCACTAAATTATAAAAATAAAACTTCAAGTTTCAATATTTAGTCTGGGCAAGCCTTAATTTTCAACCCTAACCAAATGCTGTATGCAAACACACAGTGTATCATTACTTGTAACAAATAAACAAATTAATTTAACTCAATTTGTATTTATTTTTAAAGACAAGAAGCATCAGGACTACATGAAACACCATGGAAAAGCAGGGCCAAGAACTGGTGATTTCGTAATGCCATCTACGTCAACTGTCAGTACCACATCAGCTGTAAGTTCCATACCAACTACAAGTTCAACTGTTACATCTTAACTTGCACCTAAACAGTCAACCTCATCAGCAAGCACCATGCGGTCTTTTGTCAGTTCAAATCCAGCTTTGGCTGCAGAAAGTTGCTGGACAGCCAAAGTAATCACTAGTCACTGTTCATACAAGTCCTGTGAAGGGATCAGCAGCATTGTTCAATGAATGCAATAGCTCAACAGCTCACTTGTGGGGAAAGAAAAACAGCATACGTTGCAACATTTGAGATAGCGCCCCACTTCTTTTCTTGGCTATAAAACAGCCAAGCAACCAGGCTATGTTTTACTGTTTGATGAAGGTTTGAACAGTGAGATGCAAAGTAGTCAGCTAGATGTCCACATCAGATTCTGGAATGAGAATTTGGTCCAGTCATCAGATTCTGGAATGAGAATTGTGTCCAGTCAAGATAGTTGGCATCCTACTTTATGGGTCATCATACATCTGTGTAGATTTATGAGAAATTTGAAACAGTGTGTGGGGACTTAAGCTTCAATAATCTTGTGCAACTCTCCATGGATGGACCTAGTGTTAATTGGAAGCTGTACTCCATGTTGCAAGAAAACACTGAAAAGGAAACAAGTAAGAGCATGCTTAATGTGGGGAGCTGTGGCTTGCAAGTACTGCACAATTCAGTCCGAGGTGAATGTGCAGCAACAGATTGGGAAATTGACCATGTCCTTTCAAGTCTGTGATGGCTGTTTAAAGATTCACCAGCTCACTGTGAAGACCTCATAACTGTGACAGGTTTTCCCCTGGATTTCTACAGACACATATGGCTTGAAAATGTTGAGGCTGCTGAGAGATTCCTTCACATCATACCTTATGTTGAATGGTATGTGAGTGTGGCAAAATCAGACCCAAACAATAAATCATTTAGGCATGTCCAGATAGTTATTAAAGATTTTTTTTTTTTTTTTCACAGCCAAAGTGAACTTTCTTGATGATTGCCAGAGAAATCAAACCATTCTTAAAACTTTACCAGACAGGCAAACCAATGCTACCATTTCTCTCCATTGACATGACGTCTTTGATCAAGGGACTGATGGAAAGGTTTATCAAAACTAAAACAACCACATGGATGTATCCAAACTAAAGGTTGGCTTTGTTACAGAAATAATTCTGATGGAACTCAAAGCAAAGCAGCAGACATTTGACAAACAACTTTTGGAATTCAGATGGAACTGCAAGTCTTTTCTGCGAAGATGGTAGCTAAACTGCTAGAGAGATGCCCACTGTAGTACCTTCTGGTGAGACATGTGAACTTTCTTGATCCTAGGGTCCTCATCTCTAATACAGAAGCATGCAACAGTAAACTGACCTGGGTTCTGCAGCTACTGGCTGAAGCAGGCTGCATCCCAGGAAACAGGTGTGATGAACTTCTGAAGGAATTTGACTTTTTGGAGATTCCTCTTTGTTTAGTGGCTTCAGACCCGAGGTTTATCAATTGGATACATACTTTTATGACCACTTGGCTAATAAAGCTGAGTTCAGACATCTTTGGGAGACTGTGAAGATTGTGCTTATCTTGTCACATGGACAAGCAACAGCTGACCATGAGTTTACAATGAACAAAGAAGTGATGATGGAAAACCTTGCTGAGCAATCCCTGATAGCACAGCTATCATTAATTACCATATTCATAGTGTGGGAAGTGTGCTTAACATCAGTTACTCCAAAGAGCTCCTCCTTTCAGCAGCAGGTGCCAGAAGTACCAGACATACCTGGAGGACCAATGCTGAAAAAAGGAGGCTCAGAGAAAAAATATCAGAAAAGGACCTTGATTGACGAGGTTTCAAAGATCAGTGCAAAAAAGAAGCGAATGAAGGATGATGTTCAAGTCCTTATGAAATCAGCTGACAAATGTACAGAAAAAGCTGAAGCAACTGGCAAACTGGGTTTAATTTCCAAATCAAATAATTTGAGAAGAACTGCCAAGGAAAAGCAAGTTCAACTTAAACCTGTGGAGGTGGAGCTAGAAGACAAACAAAGAACTAAAGGAATCATTTTAATGTAGTCTATGGAATAACTTGCTTGTAGACAGTAATATCTAAAAAGTGATTTTATTTAGTTTTTTCAAGTTTTGTACAAGATCAGCTATGCTGGACTGGATTTATTTTATTTATTTATTTTACTTTATTCCCCTCTGATCTGTAACTTGATTTACTAGACTAAATTCTTGGATGATTGCTTGCAACGCTGATTGAAACATTGAGTTTTGTTATACTGCATTCAGTTTACTGATCCAGAGCTAATCTATACATGAAAGGTGAGATTGATTTTTAAAGTTGGTTATTAGCATCATAAACATTGAAAACTGTTAAAACCCTTAAATTAGGGTCTTGGAAATTGTTACAGTGGTCCTTGATGGCCCTTGAAAAGCCTTTGAAATTTCCATTAGAAAAACTGTATGAACCCTGTTATTATTTGGTTTCTAATTCTTATCTTGTTTCTATTTTTTAATCACTTCATTGAAACTTTTTTTTATTTAACCAATTAACTCAACTAGGTTCATAGCCTGAAGCCTATTTGCTGAAAACATTTCAAGAAACCTTAGTTGTGAGGTTTGAGCTAATTTGCACACTTACCATTGCCCACCTTAAACCCAGTCCAGGCAAGTAACGAACTAGATCAGTTTGACAACATTATTCTTAGCCATAGATACAAAGTTACTAGCAAGATTTGTATCTGGGTTATAAACTGTTCATTAATTAAGTTTTTTTTTTTTTTTTTTTTTTAAATCAACATTTGGCCGTGAATATTTTATTGGGGTTAGACAGTAAGTAACATCAGGATATACGTAACATTGAACCAGATTCAGGACTATATGATGGCGGAAATTAATTACTGTGGAGTGAATGAGACTGTCAGAAGAAAAAGCAAAACAGATAATGGAAAATTAAATCCACCACCAGCACCACCGGTACGTTTCAATTGCAGATCATTTTTGATTAAAAAATGTCAGTTGTGTAGGCAGAGACAGATTCAGGAGCACACAAATAAAAAAACTCTTTCCTCAGCAGAAATAAAAGAAAGCAAGAATGTCATTGTTCAAACATTGCACAAAGCAACACTGAAAGGTTGAAAATTAACATAGAACCACCAGATTTTCGACTACCTCAAAACCGCCATGTGTGTCTTTTTGACCCATACATTTTAAAACTACTTCGATATGAAAACGAAAGACAAACTATTCAAAAGTTGTATTCATGAACATCATATATAACATTTAAATAGCAGAATCACCATATTTCTATGAAAAAATAATCATAGGGTGTTATTTTCAAAAGTAGTGCATGAACAGCACGACTACAAAAAATGAAAAACTATATTAAAATTAACAAAAAAAAACTAGTGTAAAAAAGGTGTAAACATGTATATGTATATAGAAAATTGTAAAAACGATTTATTTATTTTTGTAAATAACAAAGTAAATATAACACAACTTCCAGTATTGAAAGCGATAGCGCTTTGTGCGAAACACTGTTCAGTGGAGCTTCTATATATTTTTTTCTAAGTGTTCGACCTGGCAGCTTACTCAGTCATACAGTCCACACAGAAAAAAACGCTTCTCAATATTTCCTGTGGATTTACCACAAACTGCCTTTTAACAGTTGTATTGTCATTGCACTTTGCTACCTGGCACCTTTTCCTCTTGTATGTGCCTATCAGGTGCAGTACTGGGTGAAGGCTGCGAGGCATTTGCAAGCTGCTTTCCATGTTTCTGATCCAGATGTTTCAGCCGAAGCTCCGTGGCTAACTGTAAAATGAATTCCCTCCACTGATTTTGATCCCGGTGCATTCCCTGTACAAAACATAGGCATTTATGGCTGCCAGGTCCAAAACATTGTAAAAGACAGCCACTCCATGGACGTATTCAACAGTTTCTGGCTACTTTTTCCATCAGTCCCGATGACCACTGCATTGTGTAAAGAGCTGAGAATCAGCATATGTTTTTTGCACCTGTACACAATCAGGGTGGCACAGTCGTCTTGCTTTGTTCACTGTTCCTACAAGCATTGTTTTTTTCTTCTTCAACACCCTGGCCAAATGAAATGAAGTTAAGAAATTGTCTGTGGTGACATTTCGTCCCTTTCCTAAATATGGCACCATAAGTTTAAGCACAACGCTATCTCCCAGTCTCTGACCGACAGGACACATATCGTCCTTTCCCAGGTAAGGGAACCCATTCAGCAGGTACTTAAAATAGAGTCCTGCATCGGGTCGGGTACCTGCGGAGCCCGTGGGTGACCCGCAAATGAGGGTCAAGTTTGGGTCGGAATGTGAACTTTTTTGCAGTTTCCAGTTTGGATGCGGGTCAAAAAAATAAATAAACCGGATCTGAATTTGAATCACCAAAAACTTTGTGTACTCGTCTGTAACCCTTTCCCAAAAAACGTAATAGGTAAGTGAAGGTAAATGTACCAGTATTTCCTGCACTAAAGCAGGAGGCGATTATGGAGGAGTCAGCTGACTAAGCAGTGTTGTTTTTTATCACGTCTGCTTGGTGATATTAAAAATGTTTGTGAACGAGGTGAAACAAATGATATCATGTAGTTCGAGAGGTAAATCAGAAGTGCGAAATTATTTTGGAATAATGGCGATTGAAAATAATAAAACATGTGACTGGATCTGTTGCTTGTAAGACCTGTCACCTTTTTGTGAATGACAGCCACAAAACTGGTACATCATCTCTGTGAAAGCACAGGTGTAGCTCCCTTTCAACTGGTGGCACGAAAGGAATAGAAAGGTATTTTATAGCAAAGTAGAGATAGTTAATATGTTACAGTGTTAAAATATATCCACACTAGAGAAAACTACCACGCTGTATAGCCTATTGTGTAAACTCAGTCTGTGAAGAATGGTAGAGATATCTGTGTGTGAATGTGAGAGAGTCAGTTGACGCAGGCAGTAGTAAAGGACAAACACTTGCAGTTTCGGGTCGGGTTGCAGGTTTTATTAAAGTGGGTCAGGTTGGGTCCTGGGGAAAAATACGGTGTTGCAGCGGATTGTGGATTCAGGTAGGGTCCTGTAGTATCGGGTCCGGGTCGGCAGCGGGTCATAAAAATCGGACCCTTTGACAGATAGTGAGAGGATCTGAGCTGTAAATCTCTCTCCCGATCCAAGAGGGCGCTAAGCAGAGGTACTTGCACACCTGTACTGAGACGGGCCGGCTTGGAGAGAGACTGGCAGAAAAAGAAGTTGCCATCTTGGTGCAGGGCAGAATGACCATATTAGGGGACAAGATTACTGTGATCAGCTGTGCTGCTTTAGACAACTAGCAGGTGTGTTGAGTTGCGTTGATTATGGTGGAGTCTCCTGGTATACAAGGGCTGTCATTTTGCAAGTGCAGGGCTTTTGGATGTAACACTGAACCTGGGTTGCTGAGCCATTTGTTTGTTTGCTGCGTGTTTTTGATTTGATTATTGTCAGGACCGGGGTCGGAGTGAGTCATCACGACAAGGAGCTGCCGCACTACTGCTAGAACTTTCACCTTGGACACCACACACCCCGCACAACTGAATTGGACACTTCAGCACCTGAGCACCTGCACTTTCCACCACACCAAAAGTGCACAATAGAGCTGAGAGGGACTCGCTCTATTGGGACTTATGATTTGTATTTTTTTGTTGCTTTGGACTTCATTCTTGTAAATAAAACACATCCCCTACCATTGCTGTTATTAGGGTTATTTAAACCTGGACCAGTGACACTGTGACGTCTGTTTCATCACCACACCCACTGCACCGTCACAGACCCGTACAGGACTCTACCTTAGAATCAATGTCCATTGCCAGCCAGAATTGTATTCTGAATTTGTCCGGTTTGCGGGGAAACAGCTGCTCACCCACTGTGATGTGGCTTGTAGCAGGCAAGGTAGTTTTCAATTAAGCCATTCCATACTTTGGAAGCCAGGGCAAATTTATCTGTATCAAGTTGCATAATCCTTGTTGCTCTCAGATCAAAACAGAAGAATCTGAGAATTTCAGGGAAGCGATTTCTAAATATTATTAATAAAGAACGAAAATCCCCCACTATGTTGACCAGTATCTCTCCAAGTATTGGCTTTTGCAGCTGTAGGCGTCACGAACATACAGGATTGCAATGGCAACTTGTAACTCCTCCACAGACAATGTCATTTTTTTTCGTCATTTTTTACCCAATGTGCCTGTGCTACTATACAGCGTTGAATGTACAGTAGCATTGGCATATTGATCAATAACAGGAACACACTGAGGCTCAGATTTATAAAAGGACTGGGCATGTTTTACGACCGTAAAACAGGTGGTGAGGGTTCTGAATTCTTGGATGGGATTTATACACAGACGTACTGTCCAGGACTGTTGTTTTATAACTGTGGTCGATGACTTCACGTTTTCTTTCTGCGAACACCACGGCAGAGAAAAATGTGGTGTGGCGGTCCTTTTATTGTTTCGACATCAATACAAAATAATCTGTGCACTGTGGCAGAGCGAAATAAAAGAGATAAAAGGCACAAAAAGGGGGCACACTGTCCGACTGTCCGACACAAAAAATACTGACACCAGTACTGCAGTTGAAAAGAAGACGTGTGGTGCGTCCTTTTATTTTTAACACAAAAATAAAAGGTTTTAACAAAAGTAAACACTTGTTCACAGAGCGAAATAAAAGAGATAAACAAACACAAATCACAAAAATAATAACAAAAATAAAAACAAAAAGGTTGGGTCATAGACTTCACTGAATGAGTACACTTTGCTTTTGCTTCTCGCTCTCGCTCTCAATACTCCTCACAATCCTTTTTTATATATTCAGCCGGGGGTTTAGCCAGCTACCAATTAGCTGGTTATTCCCCGGCTGCATTCTGCATTAGTTTTTGAATTACAGGCAGAGACGATTTTGCCAAACCTCGCCTCTGCCAGAATGTACACACATGCATGTACACGCCATCTTCTTAAATAACTAGACAAATAAATATACAAAATCATAATACAAAAATGAAACAGTGCAAAACAATAACACACAAGGTGGAGGGGGAACCCATTCTAAAAATAAATACAAATAAAAAAAAAAAAAGTGTAAAAAATAGCCGTCCCGAAACGGGACGGGGAAAATATACACGTCCCGAGAATCCGGACAATATGTAGAGGAACTGGGAACACGATTACGTGTGTACCGGGTTACCGGTGGAGGGGGGAGTCAGGGTTCGAGGGTCTTTCTCCCCCAGACCTTATCAGGTACCCTTCTCAGGAGGAGGGTGGGTACAGAAGGACCGACCTTCGGGGGAGAAGGCCCCCGAGACATTCTCCCGTCCCCCTTGACCAGAGGACTGGAAGGGGGAGAAGAAGCACCGCCCATCGGTGGGAATTGGACCACCCGTAGTAGCACGGTGTGATGTTATAGAGGGGAGAGTAGGTCTCCTGACCTCTCCCTTCTTCCTTGCGGTTGGCAGCACCCTCTGGTGGGCCTTTGGCCACACTGTCGCAGGGGGAGCTGCTCTCCTGACCTCTCCCCCCTTCTTTGTAGCCAGCAGCCCCCTTTTCTGAGACGCCAGCCCCAGTGCTTCCTTCGGTCCTGCATCTCCGAGCAAATCAAGACCGGCAGCGACCCCGGGCGAAGCAAGACCAGCAGCGACCCCGAGGGTCCCTCAAGGAGGCGACGGTGGCAGAGGACCCTGGGGAGACGAAGGTGAGAAGGGAGCCCCTGGCCCTGAAGACGTCCGCAAGAGCTCCACTTCTCCCATTTGTGGACTCAGGGTCCGACATTGTGCTGTGATTGGCCCTCTTTGTGGCCGGATGGCTTTCTTCCCCGCTCCCCTCAGTAGCTTATGCAGGGGCTGTTGAGGTCTGTCTGCCTCCTATCCTGGTCCCTCCCTTGACGATGAGAAAGGCAGCTCCGGTTCCTCTCCCTCGCATGGTTGAGACAGCTCCTGGTCCTCTCCTCGTGACCATGGGGATAGTGAAGGCGGTGGTGATGGAGGTGATGGAGGTGAAGGTAGGAGGTTGGGGAAGGCGATGAAGGTGGTGAAACCAGCAAGCATCCTCCCTCTGCTGGTGGGTCTGGAGGCAGAGGTAGCTCCTGCCCCTCTCCTCGTGATTGTGGGGGTGGTGAAGGAAGGGGAGGTGTCACCAGCATGTCTCTTCCTTCCGCTGGCAGAGGTGGGATCAGCAGACTCTCTCTCTCTGCTGGTAGGGGTGAAGCCAGCAGGCATGCGCCCTCTACTGGCAGAGGTGGAGGCAGAGGCAGCTCCTGCTCCTCTCCTCGTGCTGGGGGGTGATAGTGGTGGTAGTGATGGGAGTGAAGGTGATGAGACCAGCAGGCATCCTCCCTTTGCTGGCGGAGGTGGGAGCGACGGGTAGTCCTCCCACGGTGGTGGAGCCGACACCAGCAGGCAATCTCCCTCTGCTGGTGGAGGTGGGAGTGACGGGCAGTCCTCCCAAAGCGATGGAGGCACCACCAGCAGGCATTTTCCCTCTGCTGGTGGAAGGGGAAGAGGCAAGTCGTCATCCCCTGGGTTTGGAGGCAACACTAGCAGGCATTCCCCCTCTGCTGGTGGAGGTGGAAGTGACGGGCAGTCCTCACATGGTCATGGAGCTACCACCAGCAGTTATTCACCTTCATTCCTGTGTCACCCCTATAGTGTGGAGGAAGGCTCCCCAGCTGCTCTCCTGCAGTGGCTGTGGTGGGACCAGCATGGGATCTTCCTTGCTGGGGCAGGCTTAGGCTGTGGCTGTTTGGGATCCTCCCTCTTAGGCATTGGCTGGGTCTGGTCTCTCACCCAGAACCACTCTGCCGCATCTCCAACCAGGCCCTGGTTCCAGGCCTACTTATATTGGGGGTCGCTATAGGGGCAGTCCTCCCGAACGTGCCCAAACTCAAAGGCTCCACACATGGGGGCCCCTTCAGCCCTCTATTCTTCCTGCTTGACTGCCCAGTCCAGGGGTCCACCACCTCTTCTGCTGCTGCTATTGCTGCAGCTGCTGCTTCTCGTTCCCCTTTCCCAAGAGACCCCTTTCCCACCTTTCCTCTTCTTCCTCCCATATTTTCTCATCTTCCTCTCTCCAAAAAGTTATATACAAATTAAAAATTTTAAAACTGCAGTACCCTCTTCTGCCTGCGACCAGGAGGCGCTGGTGATCCCATTCTGGACAGCATGTGTGACAGGCTGGCGTTATGGTGACGTCAGGCCAGCAGCAGGAACAAAAAATACTGACACCAGTACTGCTGTTGAAAAGATGTGTTACAAGTACTGCTTGTACCAAAATTTCCACTTCCATATTGGTAAATTTCAGTTTTCGCTTCAGAGAATCCTCATCACCATGGCTAGTACCAGGCTGAAGTCTTTGTGTGCCATTCATTTTGGAATGTGTAGGCTACACATGCAGGGTAGACCCAAACTCATTATTTATTGTGAGAGGTGTGTAATTCTCCACCGCTAATTGCGGTGAGGGGTATTTAAATTGTTTGATTGCGGAATCGTCTGCTTCACCTAAGTAGTCTTATAAAATAGGTTGCTATTTTGACGCTGAGTGCGGCCGTACTAAACAAGCACATTAAGTGGATTTTTGCGGTCAGTTTTTCCCCTTTATAAATTTGGGCCTGAGTGGGGTATCAATGCTATGTTTTGCGTGCGGCATTGGACCTGATGTTTCAGTCAAAACATTTTCAGATGCACGTCTTCCCACAGCCTCATATCCGTGATTTATAATATTCCATAGAGTCCCGTCTTTTCTGGTCTCCTGAATGTTGCTTCCAGAAGCCGATGAAGCCGTTGTTGTTATCCAAGATGCTGGTTGGCCAGAAGCCAGCACTTGAAAAGCTGCTGCTGCAGATGGCAAAACCACCCCTGGCACCACAGGTAATTACCTGAAAGTGGAACATTTACATCCATGCCCTTGATGTCTGCTCCTGGTGGACACTGTTTGAGGAAGACCTTCTGGCAATTCTTTCACACCATCTTCACTTTCATTCTCGGAACTGCTCGTTTCTAGAACCCAGGAATGGGTCATTGTCACTCAGATCCCCTGCATCAGACGCATCTTCAGGCAGAGTGCGGAGCATTTCAAGCAACTGTTCTTTTCTCAATTTCTGTATTTCAGCCATTTTACTTTCCTGCCTATTCTCTGTCACTGTACTTGTAACAATGAATTGCTATGCCAAGTAGCTATGTGATGACAGAATATATACTGTACTCATATGAGTTTTCATGCACTTGCAAGGATTAGAATACACATTTACACGCTCTTTTATTGCCTTTAACAGGCAAGACTGTCTACAATATTAAAAAAACATGTATTGTAATACATGGGTCAAATTGACCAACTTGGCGGTTCTAGGAAGAAGTGCTTATAATTTTTTCTTTTTTTTTGCAAATCTGGGGCTATATTACAGTAATAATTCCTAACTTGCTTTCCTATCTTATCTTCTATTGTTAAGATAGGAGTGGTATTACAGAAGCGTTTCCTAACCCTCTAGTTGCTGTACTTTCTTAAATGCTCCACCCTATCTTAACTTTAGTTAGAAATTCCTATCTTTATGAACGAACATTAACCGTTATCTATTAACAGCTTATCGAGTTTGTATCCAATGACAACTGTCACAACTCACTCATAATCTTATCACACAAGGTTGTTATTTTTTCTAAACAATAGTATTTGTAGTGATTTATTTTAATTATTTAAAATATTTTAACTGCATTAAGATACTAAGACTACTAAACAAATGTGTTAAAATTGAACATGGTTCTCAGATCAATTATATAAACATGTTCATCTTTATAGTAAAAGCTTAGGCTAATTGTGACATTCTTCATGTTTTGTACCTGCTCTTCCAGAATCTACAAAGTTGTTCCTGTTTAGCTCTATATTTTGTGTGTGCTCTGTTGTACCTGGTGACACAATAAAATAAGCCTTAACATTTCTTTATTTTCACAGCAATACTCTGTTCCGCGCTGTTTATTGTTTTACAGTAGCTACTGTTTTGCTGCTGGTGTTTGCTCATTCTCGACCGGTGTCATGAGGAAGGGTTTTAGGGGATACCTGGAATCTCCCAAAATCCAGCCACTTGGTCCTCTGCCCTCCTCAAAATAGGTGTTTACAACACTGTGTATAAAAAATGATTACATCTTATTGTATATTTATAAGCTTTAAAATGGGTGGCATATAAAAGAGGAAAACATATTGAAATGTTTCCAATTTTGTCTATGCTGTCCTAAACATTTTTTAAAAATCTAAATGCAAACCGGACAGAGTACATAAATAGGCGACTCATTTTATGTGTTGGCTACAGAGATTAGGTTTTTTTTTTTTTTTTCTTTTTTTTTAATGCTTACTACAACTGCATAATTTGTATTATTATTATACAAAGATTAAAATAATTACAATGTTTATTTTTTATAATCTATGTCTCTATTAATATAAATCCTTAAATTACAATACTTATAAATGTTTATGATTATGTAGTGTCATGCTACTTGCCTTGTGTTAAAGATGAACGAGTCGTGTGCTGAACCTGGTCATTTTACTACTAAGTGCCGTATTAAAAGGTTATTGTCACCAATGGTTTGGACATTTACTGCATGGTAACCTTTACGGCACACATAGGCTGGTTCATCTCCACCAGGTAGCACTTTGACTGGAAAAAGTAAGTCATCAACCAGACCAATCACACCCGGCATCCCGCTATCAGCTAAAAATTTCTGCTTGATGGTTTGAACTTCCGCATGGGATGGTAATTTGATATACTGTGCAGAAAGGCTGGCAATAGCAGTGGCTACTTCAGTTCAATTTTAAGATATCGATGGTTGAGAGGTTTTAGAAAGATCAACTTGCTCTGACTGAAAATCACCTTTTGCAACGAACTTCGTTACCTGTGTGACTATGGGTAAGGCCCCATGCCTGCGAGTGCTTCTTTCCAGCTGTGGTTTTAAAACTTGAATTATATTTAAAATCATTTCTCTTGGGAAACGGTAATTAGAAATTAGATTTTCATCCGAAAAATCAAGAACTGCGTTTGGATCTGTAAGAAGCCTTTCTAGCATTAGTTTTCTATTTTCTCTCCTCTAATTAAAAAAAAGTAACGCTGCCATTTTGAAAATATGGTACGTTTTATTTATTTATTTTTAAAAAACATGCGTAAGTTAGGATCGAAATAAACGAGTTAGGAACGTTCTGTAATACACTATTTCCTATCTTAAGATAGGAAAACAAGTTAGGAATCCTAGTTCTGTAATACGGATTTTCCTAAACTGACACTTAGAACGTCCTGTCTCAAGAGAAGATAGGATTTGGCAGTTAGGATATTTCTGTAATATGGCCCCTGGTGCTCAAACACCACCAGGATATTTAATTCATATATTTAGAAAAAGGTAAGAATGGACATGTACATACGATTCACAGTGGAAGAGTAATTAAAATTAAAAATCCAAAATGGGTCAAATTGACCTGCATGGTGGTTCTAGTGTTAAAGTATTTGGGGGGTAGGGCGGGGGGGGGTTATTTTAGAAAGACTTGGAGCAGCCTTGATATTTGGGATTGTGTGTTTGTGAAGCAGCTGTTCTGTGGTAAAATGCAAAGACCCTCACTGACTGCAAAGTGGCTCAGTGCCAAAAACACCAAAGTTGAAGTATTGAAGCAACACAAGAAAAATAAATTGACTCTAGATACTGTATGGTTCTGCAGTTAAAAAAAAAATATATATATATATATATATATATATATATATATATATATATATATATATATATATATATATATATAACAGCAATTATAAAAAAAACAAACAAACAAACATAAAACCAAAGCATGAACATAAATCACAGGCCAGTTCTAGACAAAGGACACCTACATCATGCAGCAAGTGGCTGAATCAGACCTGTGTTATCAGTGTTAGGAATGGCTAGACGGCACTAAATCCTATCAGAGCTGGATAAAGAAAGTTTACATTGGAACTGACGGCAAAGGACACCAATGCTAAAACCTTTTTTTTTTTTAATAAGACGAAGGAATGAGTCACTTTCTATCCCTGCAGTAGCAAGCAGATTGACAGGAAAGGACATTGAACCAAATCCCTTTAAACTTGTCGGAAGCAGGTTAGTGCTGTTAGCGTCAGTCTTGACCATTGCTTCTAAATCATTATGAAAATGACTGTTGTGGGTTTACATTGTTAGCAGCTAAATCCCATTCTTTATCCTGCTAATGCTGGTACTACAAATGTAGCTAAAGTAACTGGTAAAAAGTGCTTAATTCATTGCTACATTAATGGGGTAGAAGAATCCATTTTCTGGGACACCTGTGCTCAAGTCTCATTGATAGACACAAGGGAAAGAGAAACACTTACCAGAAATAGAGGTGACGTCAGACCCGGAAGAACACAGAAACCAAAACATGCAATGGCGGTGAACCTGAGACGTTTTATTAATAAATAAAAAAACAAAAGATTTAAACAACACACAACACTGAAAATAAAGTTCTCCACTTCTGAACACACAACCCAGAGTGAGTGAAAACATGTTGCTTTTATGCAGCTGTACCGAGACTCAATTGCTAATCAATCATTCAATTGGAGTCTCAGTACAACTGCACGTGAATTAATAAAAGTGCAATTTCCCGTGCTCACATATTACATTTTACCTGCAGGTGAAGTGCTGTGCAATCCTCGTGCCTAAATACAAGCATATATTTTAAACACTCGTGCTCATAACCCATATTTATATCCTGTGTATTTTATACATAAACACCAACGTTAACACACTACATACAACATAAAACACTAATAAACCTAAAGGGACAGGACACTCTGCCGCAGAGACCCATAGAAGACATAATTGAGATGGAAGGGAAGCTAGATTTGAAGGTAGTTAAGGGAACCGAAATCTCATATGAGGGCTGGACTGAAGTAGAATTCAGTTTGCCCACTACTTTGAACAGTTGCAACAAAGCGCATGTTCCTGTTTTTATAAGCCAAGAGGAACTGCAACACCCTGTGGCAGGCTGGCGAGTGGATAGAGGCCCAGAGACAGACTGCAGTTCAAAAAAATAACTATTTTATTATAAATAAACAAAAATAAAGTGCACAAGGGCAAAATAAAAAATACTCAAACACAAATAAAGCAAAAACAAAACTCACAAAAATAACAGTTTCCAGGCTGGGCAATGCCTTCACTGGATTCAAGTTTTCTACACAACCAAAAAAAACCAACCTGCTTCCTCAGCTCCCTCTTCCCAAATGAGAAGCAGAGGCCTCCTTTTATATCAGGTGGCTGGGCGCTGATTGATCGTTAATCAACCTAATCAACTAATCAACCCCAGCCACCTGAACATAATAAACCCAGGCAGGCAGGGGAAGTTAACCCCATCCCTGCCAATTTAAAAGGGCAGAGCTTTGCTCTGCCACACACCTCCCCCCATGTACAACGTACACCGGCCGCAATCGGCCAACTCCCCCCTCCCCCCCCCCCCCCCCCCCCTCCTCCCCCCAAGAGTCCAATTATGTCCCTTGGGTGGGCTGTTATGGTGGGTGGTGGTGGGCGGGGTTGATGTCGGAGCCCCCAAGCCTTCTTTGGTTGAGGGGGCCCCGAATGTCCAAGGTAGCATGGCGACGGCGGCCCGGCTCCCTCTGGTGGCGGAGGCGGCGACGGCGGCCCGGCTCCCTCTGGTGGCGGAGGTGGCGACAACTCCGGCTGGCTCCCTCTTGTGGCTTAGGCGGCGACCACCGCCTGCCCCGCTTACCACCGGCAACCGCCCTCCGCCGCCTGCGGCGGGGCCTGGGAACCACCGGCCTCCGCCTAGGCGGCCGCCGGGCCCCTCTGGTTGACCACCGGGGTGGCGGAGGCGGGCGGGCCCGGCTCCCTCTGGTGGCGGAGGCGGCGGCCCGGCTCCCTCTGGTGGCGGAGGCGGCGGCCCGGCTCCCTCTGGTGGCGGAGGCGGCGGCTGCGGCTCCCTCTGGTGGCTCGGTGGCCTGGCTCCCGCTGGTGGCGGAGGCGGCGGCCCGGCTCCCTCTGGTGGCGGAGACGGCGGCCCGGCTCCCTCTGGTGGCGGAGGCGGCGGCGGCTCCCTCTGGTGGCAGACCTCTCTGGCTCTGGGAGCGACGGCAGATCCTCCTCCCTCTCTGGCTCTGGGAGCGACGGCAGATCCTCCTCCCTCTCTGGCTCTGGGAGCGACGGCAGATCCTCCTCCCTCTCTGGCTCTGGGAGCGACGGCAGATCCTCCTCCCTCTCTGGCTCTGGGAGCGACGGCAGATCCTCCTCCCTCTCTGGCTCTGGGAGCGACGGCAGTCCTCACCCCTCTCTGGCTCTAGCGAAGGCTCCTCACCCCTCTCTGGCTCTGGGAGCGATCACCCCTCTCTGGCTCTGGGAGCGACGGCAGATCCTCCTCCCTCTCTGGCTCTGGGAGCGACGGCAATCCTCACTCCCTCTCTGGCTCTGGGAGACGACAGCAGCTCCTCCTCCCTCTCTGGCTCTGGGAGCGACAGCAGATCCTCACCCCTCTCTGGCTCTGGGGACGACGGCAGCTCCTCCTCCCTCTCTGGCTCTGGGAGCGACGGCAGATCCTCCTCCCTCTCTGGCTCTGGGAGCGACGGCAGCTCCTCCTCCCTCTCTGGCTCTGGGAGCGACGGCAGCTCCTCCTCCCTCTCTGGCTCTGGGAGCGACGGAGGCTCCTCACCCCTCTCTGGCTCTGGGAGCGACGGCAGCTCCTCCTCCCTCTCTGGCTCTGGGAGCGACGGAGGCTCCTCACCCCTCTCTGGCTCTGGGAGCGACGGAGGCTCCTCACCCCTCTCTGGCTCTGGGGGCGACGGCAGCTCCTCACCCCTCTCTGGCTCTGGGAGCGACGGCAGCTCCTCACCCCTCTCTGGCTCTGGGGACGACGGCAGCTCCTCACCCCTCTCTGGCTCTGGGAGCGACGGCAGCTCCTCACCCCTCTCTGGCTCTCGGGAAGGCGGCTCACCTCCTTTATTGGAGTGACCGGTGGATCTCCCATGTCTACCGCCAGGTAATTAACCACCATGAGGGCAACCTCTGGGAAGGAGGCCGGGTGGTGCTGTTCCTCCCACTGTTCCCACCTCTCCCCATCTCGACGCCACAGCGTGTTGATAACTATGGGGAGATCGTGGACGAGGTCTGCCTCAGGGTGCATCAACCAGTCCCAGATCTCCTGGGACGGGTGGTGAAGGTGGTGGTGCTGGAGGTAGTGGGGTGGCCCCTGATGCCCGGGGCTACTGCACCTCTTCCTGGGCCTGGTTGTAGGGGCATCCTGCCCAGTTGTGGCCGTCCTCCTCACACCGGCCACACCAGTTTGCCGGTGGCACGTCTGGGCAGGACCGCCAACGATGGTCCTCCTTCCCGCACCAGGAACACCAGGGGAAGAGGCTGGCCGGGTCCTCCAGCGGTGGCTGCAGCAGCTTACATTTCTTCAGCTGCTGCTTTTCCTGCCTTTGCCGCTGTCTGCTCTTCTTTCCCATTTTTTTTTTTCCCAAAAAAAAAAAAATAAATAAATAAATACTGCTCTGAGCCTCTAGGTGGCGCTATCCCACTTCTGACACCAAATGTGGCAGGCTGGCGAGTGGATAGAGGCCCAGAGACAGACTGCAGTTCAAAAAAAAAATAACTATTTTATTATAAATAAACAAAAATAAAGTGCACACGGGCAAAATAACAAATACTCAAACACAAATAAAGCAAAAACAAAACTCACAAAAATAAAGTTTCCAGGCTGGGCAATGCCTTCACTGGATTCAAGTTTTCTACACAACCAAAAAAACCAACCTGCTTCCTCAGCTCCCTCCTCCCAAATGAGAAGCAGAGGCCTCCTTTTATATCAGGTGGCTGGGCGCTGATTGATCGTTAATCAACCTAATCAACTAATCAACCCCAGCCACCTGAACATAATAAACCCAGGCAGGCAGGGGAAGTTAACCCCATCCCTGCCAATTTAAAAGGGCAGAGCTTTGCTCTGCCACACCCCATTCTAGGGTTTAATGTTATGGAGGAAATCATTAAATCTGTTCTAGGGACTCATGAATGAATGCCTTACTGTGTGCAACTCTTAAGCCCGGCCCTTTAAATTAATATAAACCTAGCCAAGACTGTTTTCTGCCTGATACAGTGCAAGTAATGCAAAGCTGAAGACCTTTGTGCAGTGAAGGCAGGGAAAAGGAATGTTAATTTCAAAAGGACAATCCATTGATGTGAAGTGCCTTTTCCATACCAATCTGACTGATGGGGATGTTACAGTACTTTTTGTAACCAGTGAGAAAACATTAGCCAGAGGGATTAACTGTAACAGAACAGTTAGTGAGACTTGCAAAGGGCAAAGCCTGCCACACAACAATTAAGCTATAGAGCCCGTTGATGTGGGCTCTACCATGTGATAGATGCGTTATGCGTCCTGAGCTGTAGACGAGGACGCTAACAAAAGTCAAGGTCATCTACCCCACCTTTATTTTCTCTTTAAAAAAAACTTTAAAACCTATATTTACCTTAAACTTTTGATATTTCTCCGGGTAACCTTCCGCTGAGGAAAATAGTCCCTAACATAATTAGAATAGAAAAATGACACACGTAGAGAAAATGGTTTGTATTATTATTATGACATTGCCAGATAAATTAACTGTAGGGTTGTTGAATTGTCTATGTAGTATAGAGTCAGACTCGAAACTTGTTGTTGAACGCGGGGCGTCAAACTGGAAGGGAGTGGATTGGCTGGTGCGGATAGAACTGAAACAGGGTTGTCAGTTTGACCGGCTGGTTTCCTTGTAAAACCATTCCCTTATCAGCTCAAAAGTCACATCTGCAACAAAAAAACATGCTCCAACACCCCAGCCCTGTATCTGCAATGCCTGCCCAATCAACTATCACTTCCCATACACTCACCTTGCACTCGTTGCCATTATTGGTCTTGTTCATTATCTTCATTGTTGGAAATATATTGCTTCATGCTCTTTCAGGTATTCTTGTATGTATGGGCTAAATATCTGTCCATGTGTGCCCTCATCTACCTGTGCCTTACCTGCATGTTGTCCGTGTGTCTTCCCAAAGGATATTTGCCTGCACCTGTGATGACGCCTCTCCCATTCCCTGTCTGTCTTTCTCTCTGTAGTAGTGCTTTTAAGGATAACCAAGAACACTTCAGTTCGTGTTGAGCACTTTCCTTGGCACATGTGTCTCAGCATATTTATTCTGGTTACAACCCAGCTGATAAGGGAATAAGCATTTCAATGTAAAGCGAAGCGATAAAGCAGAGCAATCAAAAAAAGAAGCCAAGTTATAGGCAAAAATTGTGTGAATGTTGGGCCCCAGCATCTTTCCAATTGTGCCTATTTGCTTGTTCCTTATAAGGTTGCCCCAATTGCTTCTCCTAACTTGGGCTTTTGTATTTATTTGTACTTATCACCCACACATTCAAAAATGATTGTTTTCAACTGCTCTGTTCAGAGTTAGTTCTGTACCATGGACAATAGTCCTGGCTCTATAACTGTTTCCTTGATACATTTTATGTTGTTCACAAAGGGTAATTTTAGGAGGTACGCCCTCCAGCCAAAATACATACGTGGGCCAGAATTCATTATTTTTCATATCATTTGGTCCCCAACATTTTCTCTCTTGCACATCATCAGTGGTCAGCCATGCAAAGGGTTCCAGTGATTTATAGCACACAAGGTCTAAGCCAAGGCTACCTGTGACAGCAGCCCCTCCCTCTCTGGCTCTTGGGTAGGCAACTCCTCCCTCTCTGGCTCTTGGGTAGGCAGCTCCTCTCTCTCTGGCTTCTTTATTTGACTTTTTAATGGAAGAGGTTGCATTTATTTTTTCATTTATATCCTTTGTCAGAATTCACACATACTCTGTCTAATTTTTGGAAAGACCTTCGATTCAAAACTGCTGATGACCAGTGAATCTTGCTTTTTAACAAACCAACAAGGAATCCTGCTTTGAGGTGCCAAAGACCAAGCCTTATCATTTGAAGGTCTAATAGCCTTCCAGTATTATACTGTGTACAAATAATTTCCTCTGTTTATCACTGCAGTAAAATCTTTATATAAATTAAACATGTATATTCTTTGGTTTAATTGATACTGTAATATCTAAAATACACTTTTTGCTTGGCTGGAGAAATTGAACTAATTCTTAAATTGATTAAATTAAATGAACATTATTTCAAATGTGACTTAACAATATATTTACAATATTGTCAACGCCATGCTTCTGTTATAATAAACTTTTGATATGTCCTTTCAACAGTTTAACTTTAAATGGCACCATTAGATGTATTTCTAATTAAGTTACTTCAGTATCCTATTATTTTACTCCATTGATAAATCTTTTATATTTTGAATGGAAGGTCCAGTTATTTATATCTAAATACAGGCTACTGTTAACATATTAGAATGGTATAACTATGTCTGACCTTCTTCACTATTCATACAAAATCCAGTCAAAGCAGGTTTTAAGACAACCTTTGCTGTTTGCCAATTTTAGGGTTGATTAGTATGAAACACAATCATAAGCATTATTCAATACTCATTATTTCAAACTAATATCTAACTTAACATTTTAACATGTTTTAACATGTCCAACACTTTCCATTCCCATCTCTTCCTGCCAGGTTCTAATTAATTTCAGTTATATATAGAAAATTATTATTGTAAGATAAACTCTTATCTTCTATTATCCAAAAGATATTTCCATTCATTAATATTATAGAGAGGATCTTGGATGTTAAATTGCTGATCATCAGAAAAAATTCGGCTTCATCAGCCAACACCAATGAATCATCTTCAACACTGCCTGTACCACAAGCAAGTGAGAATCAAGGTTGCAGCATTAGTTTGTATTCCTTTAGTAAGTTTACTGTTAGAAATACAGTTTACACTATTTTTATTTTATTGTCTTGTTTCTTTTAAATACAACATTCTAATAGCTGTATTATTGTAACCTAAATAAAAGATTTACTTCTAACTCAGGGACTCCTTTTAGAACAAGTCTTTATACTTTTTTTCAAATAAGATACATGACTGCACAGTCATTTAAACTATAAATGTGTTTAGCTCCCAGAAATATAGCAGCAGTTGTAAGACTTTAAATAAGAGACTTGACTATAAGTCTGCTTTTTTAACTGGTTACCCTTTACAATCATTTTCTTTTTAGTTTTTCCATTACAAGATTTTTATTATTTTTCTACTTTAAACATCTAACAGAACATGCATATATTTATTTCAAAGTATGTTTTTCCTTTGGTACTCAGCTCAGCAGCTTTATCCAGAAAGTTAGCTACCAGGGTCTAACACCTAAATCAAAGACTTGCCTACTTCTGATAAGGGTCTGCCTAGAGCTGGTCAGCCCGACCTTTCTCTGCATGCTTTTACACAGACTGTACATAACAGCTACTTAATATTTTCTGCCAAGTATACAGGTCTATTTGAAACAGAGTATATACAGAATTACTATGATTACTGACTAAGAGTATATCATATTATTTAAATCAATACATGTTCATTTAGACCATCCAATTCATGTCTAACATGTTTGGCAGGAACACCCTCCTCACATTCTAGCCTACCCAAATGAGCCCATGTCACTGGATGACCACTGTCACAACCCACACATTCAAATCTCTTTATATCCCATGGGTCTACATTCAAGTGTGAAAATGACATCCCTTCAGGACTATTACATTAAAAAAGATTTCAACAGTGTCTAACGAAGTGACTACAGGCAGGGCAAGATTTGGACGTAGTCAGGGGTAATTCACCTCGGCCCCTATCACATCTGCACTAGTCACATCCACACTTAAAAAAGGATTGAGTTCAACTGCTCTGTTCAAAGTTAGCTCTGTACCGTGAACAATGGTCCTGGCTCTATAACTGTTCTCTTGATACTTTTCATGTTGTTCACAGAGGGTAATTTTAGGAGGCACTCCCTCCATCCATAATACAGGAATGGGCCAGAATTCACTATTTTTCATATCAGTTGGTTTCCAACCTAGTTTCTCTTGCACATCATCAGTGGGCAGACTCATTGTAACTGAATCTGGGTCCATTAAAGAACCGTTTACTTTGGCAACTGAGACCTGCCATGCAAAGGGTCCCAGTGATTTATAGCACACAAGATCTATGCCAAAGCTAGGTGTGACACCTTCCATATTTTACATTTAGCAGTAGCTCTGGACCTTTTGCCGAAAAGAACGGTTTGAGTGCTAAAATCTCATTGAGCAAAAGCTCAACATGGGTGACTAAGAATTTTTTTTCTTTCTTTTTTCCCCATTGCTGCGACGACATGCACACTTCCTCACTGTTTTCCAGATAAATGGAAGTCCAGACTATTGTAATGTGACTAATTGGCTTGTTAAGAAACCAGAAAATCAATTGTGTTTCAATTGAATCAGTCAAAAGGCTTTGCGAGTAGGAGATATGAACTTGTGCCTGTTGAAAATTCTACTGCCTTTTCACTGCTCTACCCCCCAATTTATTATATTATTATAGTAGCATGGAAACATTCACTACATTCCATTGCTCCTGAGTCATTCGCTCTCTGACTTACACATCAACAGATTGTGAAATTCTTAAGGGTAGTTTCCTACAGTTCAAGTGATTGTAGCTAACAAAATCATTCCATAACTCTTACCTGTTATGCACTACGTCTCAAACGTCCTATTTTGAAAGAATGGTATATCTGGTACTACACATGGTTAAAGGAATGTATTTGTAAGCTATCTTTTAATTGCACTTTCTTGGTCATTTCACATGTGAAATTGTCCCCACTCCTTCAATGGCTGCTTTCTTGTCATTAACCAACCACCTGCTTCCCCACTTGACTGACATGCTTTCAGCCCCTAACATGCTTTGACCCAGAAACCACTGCTGAAGTGAAATTAACAAGGACATGCAAGTATAACACATATCCTGAGAATAAGGCATATACATTGAGAACTTTCTTTAACCTAAAGAAGTACCAGATGTCATGTTTTAAGATGAAAATACATGTTTCTTTCAAACAGCTAATATGAGACCTGTGTAGCTATTAGAAGTTCAAAAGAGTTAGGATTTAGAGAACTATTTTGTAAGCTACAATTACTTTAAGCACTGCATATGGGTATGTCAAATTTGCTGTCAACCACCGTGAAGTGACCAAATTCCTGAATGATCAAATTGTGAAATGACAAGAGAACACTATACCTAGTGTCAGTGTTCAAGAGATGTTAGCCAAAAATGAACAATACAGCAGAGGTTTGATAATACAGTGCTCCCCCGTTAGAAGGTGGCCCTTTATACCACAGAACAGGTTATAAGGTGGTTTGGTCGTGGTTCCCATTCTCCTTTTATTTCTACCAATTTGCCTATACCTGGCATTGAACTTGGATTAAGTTTGTCTGAGGAATCATGAAAATATGTGACAATAAGATCTTTCAACTCAATCAGCACACGATTTGAATGGAATAAGAATGGCTGTTCAGGCACTTAAGATTGTCCAGACAAACTTCAAGCCAGGTAAAGGCAGATTTAGAGAAAGATTATAACATTAAAAGTAAAAAATGTATAGCAGTTTACTGGGTTATGTTTTACTATGTGCACTGGGCATCACACTGTCACTTAACATTCTAGAAACCCAATCGTAGGAGTACAATAAAGAACAAATTCCATACATCACAACCAGTCATTCTATTTTTCTAGATATGGATAACATTTCAGGTGCTTATGTAAACCTTGTGACCCTTTTTGAAGGCTATTATCTATTCAGGGATACCAAGCTATTTACCAAACAAGGGCTTTGATTGGGTTTAAATGGGAAATAAATGTCCCACCCCCATGGCTCATTGTGCCTAGAAAATGGACACATTTTGAGGTGCCACCACTCACACATGTCATTAAAATAATCTGCATCTACAAACTTCGACCTTGGTTTAATAGATAAGTCCCGATTGTGATATATATATATATATATATATATATATATATATATATATATATATATATATATATATATATATATATATATAATGTTTTGTATGTGGGGTCTTATGGGGTCTTACTGTGTTTTACATTGGATTATTGTGGGTTTGTTTTTTGTTTGTTTTTTAAAACGATATTGAAAGGTAGCTTGCATGTGCTTTTCTATGCTTTATCTATACAGAGAAACCTTGTTTTTTAGGTCAGTTAGGAGACCAACAGGACTTGGCCTTAATATAGGGTTGCCTTACCATTGAAGGCACATTGTTGAAGCATTTGTAAAATAAATGTATTAAGATAGTTTATTTATTTTAGTTTTCCACTATGCAAACTATTCTAATGTATACTTTCTAATGTTTGGATTATTTTTTTTTTTAAATCAAATGAGTTACGTTTTGCATCCAAGTTATCAGAGGTTATTTAGCACCTCTTTTGGTGGTTTTAATACTAAATACAGGGGTGACCTTAGTTTTGAAGTTGCTTGTTGTCAATAGAAGTTAATCAGGGTTCAAAAGTGGCCTTAATTGTGAGGTGGCCTTTTTATTGGTGGATTTTACTCCACTTCACCTTGATATGCTGTTGCCTTGGTAAACCACAGTTAATATTTCTAAGGAGTAGACTTATTTTAATGGTTTATTTGATCAATTCAACAATATTATTTTTGCCAGTAGACTTGAATCAATATCAACCCTGCTGTGACCAAAAGGCTAATGATGTCTGTAATCGCTGTTAACTGAAAACTACTTAAAACTAGTGACAAAACCTAAGGGGCACTTTTGAGTCCTTAAAGTTCAGTTTATTACTGGTTTCGTATGATCAACGGTTTTAATCTCCTTTCACAAGAAAATAGTGCAAACTGCACTTTGGTATAAAGACTTTAATAAATCTGAACCATTGTGGTCTGTGATTATGTAGCTATATTTTACTGTGTCTTAATTTGCAGGCATGTGTTGCTGTGAAGAAAAAAACCTTCAAATTAGGTTATTTAGCATTAGAAAAACAATAAGAGGAAGAGGAATGCAAACATATTGTTGAGAAAATTAGGTAGAGACACGTCCCATAGTAGCTGACTTGAGACTTTTATCATGTGGTATACAGAAAGAAAAGAAAATGTGTATATATTGTCAAGGGCAGATTCATTGTTGATGATTTGTGATACTTTCTTTACGTGATATATCATATTGTAGTAGAGGTATGTATAATTTGTATATAAGACCAAAAGCAAAGCATAGCTCACAAAAGTGGTTCTTAAATGAAGAATAATTGTGCTTTATAGTTGGTGTGAATACATACTAAGGCTGGGGTGATGTCTAGGTTATCATTATCGATGTATCGTTCTCCAAAAAAGCCAATGCATCAATTCATCAACATTATGAAGGGTAAAAGAAACAAAAAAAAAACACAGTAATACATGTGGAGCTGTGGATTACTGTGTAACAGTGCTAGTAATGCTTTAACAACTATTATGCATATTAAATTGATTACATCAGTTTATGCATATATATATATATATATATATATATATATATATATATATATATATATATATATATATATATATATATATTGTATATTATTTGTGTTGATTTGTACCTGTTGGGGGTCAAAGTAAAGTCCCCCCAAAAAAACTAATTTTAAAAAAGTTATCCCTGTCCACAGCAATTTAGTAACAAGAGTGTTGACCAGGGCTTTTATTTGAATTGTGTTAAAGAAAATTCTAGTGACCACATTTTGTTTTAATTGAAGCAATGACTGGCATTTGCTTACAACTGCCCAGCATTGCAGAATACCTGCTCACTAGGCACTGACATTCTGCACTCTGCACTTAATGCAAAAAATAATTGTAGATTCCAAATTTAATAAAAAATGTAAACTTTCCATTGCTTAAACCCTTTACACTAAAATGATGCACAGGCTTGATTATCAACCCCTAGTTAGGGCACCTCTTATTTTGTATTGTGTTACATAAAGGTGCACTCAGCAACCAACTTCCCAATGGGATATTGGACAGGTAATAATCAACAATAATTAATGCATTGATAACAGTTTATTATTCAGAAGCAAGAGGCAAAGAAAAAAGCCACTGTGTACAACTGAAAACACAATATAATTATACGTTCAGCAAGATATAAAAAAAATGCAAGCCTTATAGAATAAAAAAACATGCATGTTCTAGTAATATAGCATATGCACAAGGCACCAAATAGGGCACCAGGATTTGAGCAACCGATGAAGAAGGAAGCTCCTTAACTGTAGCTAGGCACCTTATAAAGTACAGCTCCCAGGCTTGGGTTGTTGCTCAAACAGCACCTATACCTCGTCTTTGGTGTGTAATAAAGGTGAGAGAATCTGTGTGCCCAGTATACCTCTTTTAAGATATATGTGAGGGAGACAAAAGGGATGCAGCCAAGTCATGTTACGCCTCATTAGCATTTAGTCCTCATTCATGGGCCCTCCATTTCCCAAGTGCCAGTGGCTTATTAGTATTCAAAAGTGGCATTGTAGCAATAAAAAAATGACTACCGGGTCATTTCACTTGCATTGGCATATGGTAAGCCATTTGTTGCTTCAAAAGAAGACTAATTCTTAGCAAGATGGCATAATTAAAAGGAGCTGCTACTAACTCCCCCTGCAGGCACAGTGTGTGTCCATAAAAGCTTCTGCTTTGCTCAATAAACGTCTGGGCCTGGCAGCTGTGAAGAATAATTCAGTGACAGGTGAGGTCTACCGTGCTTCTTGTACATGCTGGAGCCTGGTGCTTGCCTCTCATTGGTAATTTACTTGGGGATAAATCTCACTTTTCTTTTGGGCCTGAGGCAGATTTTTCACTGAAATCCCAGAAGATATGTACCATTGCATCACTGTTCCCCTGTGAAAGTTTCTGACACAAGTTGACTTAATCAACTACAAATAACCAACGAGGTACATGGCTGTGTGGTGTACACCCAGACATCAGCAACTAACAGAAGTATGGTGTTGGTACCAAGGCTGGGTCAATCTGTTAGCATTTACAGAAGTATGTTTGTATGTCACCGATCCTCAGGTACAAGCCTGTGTATTTGCCCCATACTGGGGTCTGGGTCACGGTCACGTTCACAGAATTCAGGACAGCACATGCCATCTTCTTACAGCGGATCACTTATTCAGCAGTACTTGAAGAGTGGTTTACTGCCAATGTGATTTACAATGTATTCAAGTGACTCAATTTATAATTAGTATTAGTGTTTTAAGCAGAAGTTTTGACTTTTGGTATAAGGTATGGTGGTAAATTTGCGGCAGGACTGCATTAGGAACCTTGAGCAGGGTCAAAACCCAGCCCCTTAAAGAGCAACTTTGTACAGGTCTGAATTCTAAGTTATCTGAACTAACTAGAATTCTTCTCTGTATCATTTACTCTTTCCAGTAACCAATCTCTGCTTTCCTGCGACTGAAATATTTTGTTGTTGTTGTTATTCCATGCAACCTCTTCAAGTAAAATATGGGGTACCGGTGTAGTGTTAGAAAGTGGTACATCATCAGAATGTGGTACGTGTACCAGAACTTGACCAGTGTAATGCCAGAAAGCGGTACGTTGTCACATTGAAAGTGGTATGCTCTCAGATTTTGGTACATGTGCAATCAGTTGCAATCTGATCGGTGTTTTTCTATTGTCAAACAGAGTTACATTTACCATTAGCTATATAAATATTTGCATACTATTTTCTTAATGGTGGAAAAATATGATAAATTGCATTAACAACAATGTAAAAGACTGGAAAATATAATAAGTTAAGGTAAAAAAAGATGCAAAAGACCTAAAACAGCATAACGTACCAGATCTGAATGGGCGCTTCCCGGCTTTCTTAGCGGAAGTTGTTTAGGCAGCGTTTAGGCACGCGCACGTAAGCGCACGGCCGGGCTGCACATGGTGTAAGGTCCGAAGTAGGTCCGAACTTTGGAACACTAATCAGGGAAACATAATAATTTTGAACTCGTATATGATAAGAATTTGAATATTTTGGTTCTTACCTAGTTAGACCACGGGACGGGGACACACATAAAATATAAATATACAACACACACCACATAATTGCAACCACATATACATAAACATGTACCCTATATTACACCACACTATATCTTACTCACAATATTTTTATTATAAACACAAATTATATATTTAATATATATATATATATATATATATATATATATATATATATATATATATATATATATATATATATATATATATATATATATATATATATATCATTATTTTAGTTTTACTTACTCAATGTGAAACTTATTGCTTCTGCTGAGCAACAATTCTGTCAAGATGTGGAGGTATCTTCTCCAAGCACACACGCATGTCATGGTCAATGTTCATCTTGGCTCGGTACTTTGTTTTCATCTATGTCATGGCTGAAAATCCAGTTTCGCACAAGTAGGTTGTACTGATCCAGACCAATGCTTTCAGTGCTGCAGATGAAGCAGTGATGTATTCATCGGACCACTCACATCAAAATGTCTCCAGTGGCATTTCACTGAACTTCTGAGGGAGCTGTCTGATGAAATGTCAATGAGCTCTTCTAACAGCTTTGATGGGACAGAGGGTGATAGTTAAGCTCCAATATTTTCACTAATGGGGTTTGTAGCCCACAGGTGAGTTCAGGAAAGTAAGTATTACATTTGGTGAGTAGACTAGACAGAGATCATACATATTAGTTGTCCCCCCACAGACACGAACTTTCCAAAGTTGTAGTTTCCTTTTGAATGCGTTGATTCTTTCAAAATGAGTGCTCCCACTTTGCATGGTGTTATTCAGCTCATTCATTTCACTGAATATGTCTGCAAGGTAGCCCAGTTTTGCCAGCCACACATAATCTTTCAGCACTTCAGCAAGTTAGGTTTCCTTATCAGCTAAGAAAGCGCGTAACTCTTCCTTGAGATTAAATATACGGGTAAGCATTCTGCCTCGAGATAGCCATCTCACCTCTGTATGCAAGAGCAAGGAATGGTGCTCTGCGCCAACTTCCTCACAAAGTCCAGCAAAACACCTGGATGTTTGTTGCTCTGAATTTAATAAAATGAACGAGTGTTACCACTCTGTACAGAACACTGTGAAGACCTCCTTCCATATCTTTTGCAGCAAGCGCCTCTCGGTGTAAAAAGCAATGTGTCCAAATAGCGCGAGGTGCAGCAGCTTTTATTTTTTGGACAACACCAGAATGCTTTCTGATCATTGCTGCAGCTCTATCAGTGCAGCCCCCAATGCAATTAGTCCAGCTGCTTTCTGCTGAAGTCATAAAATCATCTAACAGTTTGAAAATACCATGTGACTTTGTTGTTGTCTTGAGCTCCTTGCAAAACAAAACATCTTCCTTTATTCCCTTATTCCACACATACAGAACATAGGCAAGTAAATGGGACATTCTAGAAATGTCTGTGGATCCATCGAGTTGTACAGCAAAACCATTGTCACGCAGCTAATCAATGCACTGCAAAGTTATGTCTTCTGACATAAAAGCAATCCGTCGTTTGACAGTGTCATTTCACGTTGGTATTTTTGCCAGGTCCTTGGGCTTCTGCTCTCCAAACAATTCCTTTAAAATTTCAGTGGCACACGGCATTATCAACTCCTCAGCATTCATATGCGATTGTTTTGCTTTAGTTATTTTCTGCGCCACTATGTACAATGACACTACAAGCTTTTTATCCAAGGTAGTCTTCATTACCGTTTTAGTACCAAGCAGTTCCTTATCCTTTTGCTCAAAAAATGAACGTTGCTTGTTTTAATATATTTCAAGCTTGGTAATTATGTTTTTTACTCCACCACCGCCTCCTTGCTGTTCTTCAGCTCTTACAGGTGAATTTAAAAGAAGTTCTGTATCATCATTCTGTGGGTTTTATTGTTTTTATGCTGATGGTTGAATTACAAATGTGTCCATATCTGGTATTTATTGTGTGTGTTTACAGCGATTTCTCCTCTGCTTTGTAATTTGTCGTGCTCCTGCAGAAATTGCTCTATTACACCATATGAGAACGTGTTACCTAATCTGAGAACTCATTCATTTCTGCCCATGCTGAAGCTAATAGTTTTCAGCATGTCATAAGCATACAGGAAAAATAACACATTCTCTGGTTTATTTTTATTTATTTGGAGGACCCCTTGAAATCTCTTCAAGGCCCCCTAGAGGGCGTCGGACCCCCGGTTGAGAACCCCTGTTCTCTGAAATGCAGTGTATCCAGATCATGCTCCTTCCTGCAACAATGCTGGTTTTCTGTTCCCACAATATGCCATTTCAGTCAGAGCGAGAAGGGTGTCTCACTCCAGCCGTGTACCTTCAGCCCTGTAGCTGCAGCCCTGTAGTCGTGCAAGCAAACTCCTAACAAAGTCATCCACGATCATTTCATAAACAAGGAAGTAAACAATAAAACAAATAATTTGACAGGTAATTTCAAACACACACACATTTATTTTTTTAATATTATAGTATTCACGTTGCATTGCAATGTTAAATAAACATTTAGCCCTTAATTATTTTCCAAGGAGTACCATTTTCATTGTAACTCCAAAGTTCACACTAAATACTTTTATAAGCTGCAGTAAGTTAGAACAAATACGTATAAAACCAACTGTCCTTTTATGGGCTTTGACATGAAATCACTAAACCTACAGCACAGGGACCGAACAAGGTGTGGGACTAATTTAATGATGTTAACCCATTTTGGGCATGATTTATTTGAATCATTGGTAGCTTGGTGTACTTTTGGTGTTGTATGGTGTATAAATAGTTGGAGCTCCCCCCCCCCCCCCCCCTCCTATGTTCAGTACGGTCTGGACAAGTTAGTAAGTAAAAAAATAAAACAAATAAATAAATGAAATCGATTCACTCCCAGCTTAGGTCAAAAAGCCAGGGAGCAGTAAGCAATAAAATACTAGCAGTGCTGAAGAGATGCTTTTATGAACCCTAATGATTGAACAAGTACTTCATCAAACTGCCTGCTGCCAGTGTTCTGGTTTTTTTTATAGTCGGTTTGTAGAAGATAAGCTGGAAATGAACCCTCTCTCTGTCTATACGTACACTGAAGTACTACCATCATTAACATCATTTCAGTTGTAATCATACAGATTCAAAGCTGGCATGAAATGGGACCTGGGTTTCAATCAACGTGACAAATGTCAGAAGATTCCAATATACCCTTTGCACATTCAATTTCACAATGTGCTGATTAGATTGCATTGTCCATATTGAAGGCTCTATTTTAATTTCAATAAATCACAGGAAAAATACAATAATATACACCTAATGATACATAACAAGGGTGATTTTTTTTTTTTTTTGCTGTATACTGTATTTTGGTTTGTATGTTGTAATTGTGGACTGGGGAAATGCTTGGAAGGTCACTCACTTACAATTCAGTCCTATCTCTCCAGATGTTTGAATAACCAGCAAATAAACAACAAACACATATAAATTGATGTAAATAATAATGACGGTATTGACACATTAACTAATGGCTACAGATTTTATATATAAGGAATTACATTGTGCATAGGATGTCTCTTAAGCCCCTTTCACACTGGCATGCTCTGCCTGGGTAGGGCTCTACCCTGGTCGTGACCCATGCAGTGTCATGCAGGTCGGCTGCGTGATTTCACATTGCTTTTTAAAGAAGCAGGGTTAACCTAGGGTGACAGAAGCAAGTACACAATGTTCTGGAAGCAGCAACGTTCACATGACCACGCTTTCATCTGTTTTTAATCTGCTTCTGCACCGACTGGCGTCCTGTGAAATCTAGCTTCAGCCAATCTCTTGCAAATTGTTTGGAAGATGTGTTTGTTACTGACGCTTCCATCCAGGCTCCTCTGGATTGAATCATTGGCCCAAACGTGGATTTTAATAATGTCACTGCATTATTTAAGCAGTAGAACCCAAAGAAGAGGGCTTTACCATCTGATAAGGCCTGCCTCGTGCTTTTAAATGTCCCAAGCTCAAATCGAGGGTATTCAACATAACATATAGGAGGCTGTGTGGTCCAAGAAAAGGACAAGGTCCCTGGTTCAAATCCCAGCTCAGCCACTGACTCATTGTGTGACCTTGCACAAGTCACTTAACCTCCTTGTGACCTCCTTGTGCTCAGCCTTTTGTGTGATAAGTTGTTGTAAGTGACTGCAGCTGATGCATTGTTCACACACCCTTGTCTCATATCTTGTAAAGCTCTTTGTGATGGTGGTCCACAATGAAAGGTGCTATATAAAAATAAAGATTATTATTATTATTATTATTATTATTATTATTATTATTATTATTATTATTATTATTATTATTATTATTATTAAATTGCTACTAGAAAATGGATTAAGTTAAAAAGATAACATTTACAGTATTTCTGTTCTTTTGTGTATAAATGTTTCCCCAACATTAAATGCAATTTTGTCAGAATTTCACTCCAATCCTGGTCCTGGAGGGCAGGTCCCTCCTGGGTTTTGTTCCAACTGTACCCTGAATTACTTAATTGGGCCAAATAAGTGCTTATTAGAAGCTTAATTAGTCCAATTAATTAATTAATAAAAAAAACAGAAGGGACACCGGCCCTACAGGACCAGAATTAGAAACCCCTGGTGTAAATAATAATTCACAAGAAAAAATATTTGACTTATATGGAGCTGTTCTTCAGTTCAGGTACCTCATACACAAAAGTGAACATGGTTTGTGAACCATTTGTAAAACATGTGCATAAATAAAAGTACTGGTAACTTTATTTTTAGTTAGGATTTGAGTGCAGGTTTGTGTATTTGAGTAAGTTTCACCAGTGAAAAAAAAAACATTAGCAATTAAAAAATATCATGTGTTAATACTGCCAGTGCTAATTTTTCAGCAACTTCAAGCCGTAGCTTTAGTGTTCTTTGAGAAGAGTTTTGTTTGTAGTGTTTTGTTCAACCCTTTTCGCTTGTCAGATTCTCTAAATGATCTCAAAGCAGCTCAAAGCCAGATAAAGGCTGATTTAGCAACAGAACCCAGTAAATGATTGCAATCACCATAGCATAGTAAGAGTAATATAAAACAGAACAGAAATTACACTAAAGCTACTTACTGTTACTTAATATTTGCTCTGCTTTCATTAGGAAACTTAGAGTTGCCTGACATGAGTGGGTCAAACCTAGGCAAACACAAAGACACACAGAGAAGGGAGAGGCATATCTCTGCTGTCTTCCATGTCCTTCTTTCTGAAGAGAATTAGTCCCACCTGGGACCAAGACGGCACTTGCTTTGATATCGCCCCATTACAGCGAGTGGGTGGAATGAACAGCCCATGTCTGAATGTTTAATTATCTGAACAATAATGCTTCTTTTAATTGCAGAATCTAATGCACTTGTGTTTCATCTGCTTTCAGGAAGGTTCATTTAAGCTTTGTGTCTTGTTCAAAATATTGTTCAAAAGCAAATAAGAAAGACAGGATGTTTGCTTCTCATAATGGAAGAGGAGAAAGAAGCCAAGGCAGCAGGCTTTTATTGTTACTTGGGAACAGCAAATTATTATTATTATTATTATTATTATTATTATTATTATTATTATTATTATTATTAATATAATAATAATAATAATAATAATAATAATAATAATAATAATAATAATAATAATAATTTGCTGTTCCCTGTCTCTCCAACAACTACAATTCAATATAATGTGAAATGTAGACCAACTTGGTGGCTTACCCAGAAAGTCTTGTGGGTACCATATTAATCTCATATTATAAGGAAGTTTTACTTTTGCCCTACATCTTAAGCTAATTCCAAGGTTTTGTGCCAGGGCTAAACTAAATTTATTCTGAAATATTATCCATATAAAACTTAACAGTGGTACAGTTTAAAATTACTGGAGCTTTTGTTAAATTCAACTACAGCAAGTCTTCGACAATGTGTTGAAGTGAGTTTTGGTTTGCATTCTTATATCCCCGCACATGCAGACAACATTATTATAACTTCTGCACTGTGTCTTCCAAAACATGTTAGGTTTGTACATAACTGGTACATGATTTCCATTACACGAAAGTAGATGTTAAAACTTCATGCTGATTTGAACTCGGCCCTCGCCAAGATAAGCACCAACTAAGACATAGTTTTACAGTAAACTAATGTGATCCATCTGCATCTCCACCCATTTACGTTTCTTTCCATCTGATGATGTAGATATCCTTCTGCCTGGTGTTGTTGGCTGAAGTGTAATGCTGGCTCCAGGGATCAGCTTATTTTGCCACCCCAGCGCATCAGCACACACAACAGCTGCGATGCTGCCTCCAGCGATCAACCACAGTGCGGTCTCCCCAGCGCATCAGCATGAACAACCGTCTGGATTGAGCCAAATAGGGTACATCTCTGGGGTCTTCAAGTGGGCACTTTCCGTCCTCTGTAATACAAACAATACTATCCAGATAGCAAGCATGTTTAGGGAAATGTATCTGAAAGTTTATTTCAACTCACAAAAAACTTTAAAACTTGCTTGCTGTTTTACAGAGCACATTTTTATACACAAAACAAATTTGCCTTTAAAGCTCAATCAATTATTTTGCTCTGAATAACACATTTGTTTCTGCTTCCTTGCTTGAGTATGATAAAAGCGAAATTGAAAATGTGAAACACATTCATACACATGTATTTTTCTAGGCTTTTTAATACAATATTCATGAAAAGTATCTAAAGTACCACTGTTTTATGTACCCCCTTCATACAAGACATCAGTATAGTAATTTTAATACCAAAAAGGAGCTTTATTTTTTAATAGATTTTATTTATTTCATGACAAAAATTGAGTAGTTATTTCTACTGCATATATTTTCTATTGAGGATTTGAGAACTGTTTGATAGCATCTTGAGTATAGTTCTCAAAGGTGTTATCTCGGTTAAACAATTGAATATTTACACAAATAAAGTTATAAAGGCTGAAGAGTCAGTTTGAAAACATTGAGAAAGACTTAAATTCGACATGTCTGTCTATATACATTTATTTAAATATTACTACAGTGCTTATACCTCTATTGAATGTTTTATAGTTATGAATTAAAGACTGAAGAGAGAAAATACAGTTCCAGGCTGTGGATTGAAATCATTTTTGCTCTACACATACCATCTAGTGGCTATCAGAGGCATTTTTATTTCACCTTTTTGCTATCCAGAAATATTAAAAGACTGCACCCTTATTTAAAACAGTTCATTTGCATAGTAGTTTTCCCATCTTTTACTCATAGTTATACTATGCATTTAGCAAAGAGTGCCATATTTTTAAATTTGCTTTATCGTAGGTCTTTGGGCTTTTTGCAATGCTTAACTATTCTTTATAATGCTTTATTACACTTTGTGATGCGTTTATAAGAGCGCCACCTGGTGTTATACAGTGGTATTATTTACAGTCATATGAATAAAACATTAGGTTATTACCATAACCCTGGTTCCCTGAAAAAGAGAATCACAACCATCACCCAATGGGAAGAGCCTCTCTGACCATCAATCTCTGAGCAAATATATAAAAGCTCCCCTATCAAGGTCCTGCTGTGAGGGGGAAGTCCCTCCTACCCCCTGCTGAAGAGGGATGTCCTCACAGTAGCGCATTGCCATTTTCTTTCGTAAACAGAGGTCAGCTGGGGACACGACCTCAAAGGGTAATTGTTGTCATTTTCTTT